>NC_084746.1:40796909-40836909 GCF_033978785.1 Entelurus aequoreus | reverse complement strand
TCCTAGCTCCTCTGCTAGCTCCTAGCTCCATAGAACACGCCAATACAATTCAAACACCTGATCAACACACACAATCACTCAGCCCAAAAGACCGTTTACCTAACCCAAGGTTCATAAAGCTTATATATTTTTAAAAAGTTACGTACGTGACGCGCACATACGGTCAAGTTATCGAATGTTTAGCAGCCAAGGCTGCATACTCACGGTACCTGATATTCAGCTGGGAATGACTACAACAGTAAATAAACACAAGATATATATATACTCTATTAGCCACAACACAACCAGGCTTATATTTAATATGCCACAAATTAATCCTGCATAATAACACCTGCGTGTTTGTTATGCTAGCTCCTAGCTCCTCTGCTAGCTCCTAGCTCCATAGAACACGCCAATACAATTCAAACACCTGATCAACACACACAATCACTCAGCCCAAAAGACCGTTCACCTAACCCAAGGTTCATAAAGCTTATATATTTTTAAAAAGTTACGTATGTGACGCGCACTTACGGTACGGTACGTGTTATGCTAGCTCCTAGCTCCTCTGCTAGCTCCTAGCTCCATAGAACACGCCAATACAATTCAAACACATGATCAACACACACAATCACTCAGCCCAAAAGACCGTTCACCTAACCCAAGGTTCATAAAGCTTATATATTTTAAAAAAGTTACGTACATACGCAAAAAAAAGCCAAAGCTGCATACTCACAGTAGCACGTCTGCGTCTTTGTCATCCAAATCAAAGTAATCCTGGTAAGAGTCTGTGTTGTCCCAGTTCTCTACAGGCGTCTGTGTATCCAAATCAAAAGTCCTCCTGGTTAGAGTCTCTGTTATCCGAGTTCTTCCATCTTGACTGCATCTTTCGGGAATGTAAACAAAGAAGCGCCGGCTGTGTACTGTTGTTGCTGACTACGTTCGAAAAATACGTCCATTTCGCACCGACAACTTTCTTCTTTGCTTGCTTGGCTTCCTTCTCCATAATGCAATGAACATGATTGAAACAGATTCACGAACACAGATGTCCAGAATACTGTGGAATTATGAAATGAAAACAGAGCTTTTTCCTATCGGCTTCAATGTGGAAGGCATACCCGTGTTCGCCGGGCTACGTCACGCGCATACGTCATCCGCAGAGGCGTTTCGAACCGGAAGTTTAGCGGCAAATTTAAAATGTCACTTTATAAGTTAACCCGGCCGTATTGGCATGTGTTATAATGTTAAGATTTCATCATTGATATATAAACTATCAGACTGCGTGGTCGGTAGTAGTGGCTTTCAGTAGGCCTTTAATGCTGAAAGGTTTTGGATCAACATATGTTGCCATCCAAGCAACGTTATCATGGACGCCCCTGCTTATTTCAGCAAGACAATGCCAAGCCACGTGTTACAACAGTGTGGCTTCATAGTAAAAGTGTGTGGGTACTAGACTGGCCTGCCTGTAGTCCAGACCTGTCTCCCATTGAAAATGTGTGGTGCCTAGAAGCCTAAAATAGCAGAAGGGAGACTGTTGAACAGGCAGCACGGTGGAAGAGGGGTTAGTGCATCTGCCTCACAATACGAAGGTCCTGAGTAGTCCTGAGTTCAATCCCGGGCTCTGGATCTTTCTGTGTGGAGTTTGCATGTTCTCCCCGTGACTGTGTGGCTTCCTCCCACCTCCAAAGACATGCACCTGGGGATAGGTTGATTGGCAACACTAAATGGTCCCTAGTGTGTGAATGTGAGTGTGAATGTTGTCTGTCTATCTGTGTTGGCCCTGTGATGAGTTGGCGACTTGTCCAGGGTGTACCCCGCCTTCCGCCCGAATGCAGCTGGGATAGGCTCCAGTAGAAAATGGATGGATGGAGACTGTTGAACAATTTAAGCTGTACATCAAGCAAGAATGGGAAATAATTCCACTTCAAAAATGTGTCTCCTCAGTTCCCAAACGTTTACTGAGTGTTGTTAAAAGGAAAGGCCATGTAACACAGTGGTGAACATACCCCTGTCACAACTTTTTTGCAATGTGTTGCTGCCATTAAATTCTAAGTTCATCATTATTTCCAAAAAATAACGAAGTTTCTCAGTGTGAACATTAAATATCTTGTCTTTGCAATCTATTCAATTGTAGATACTTTTGGCAATATAGTGTATGTGGCCATCCATTCAAATGATGAGAATCAGGTGTCCTAATCACTTGGCCCGGACACAGGTGTATAAAATCAAGCACTTAGGCATGGAGGCTGTTTCTACAAACTTTTGTGAACGAATGGGCCGCTTTCAGTGATTTCCAGCGTGAAACTGTCATAGGATGCCACCTGTGCAACCAACCCAGTCGTGAAATGTCCTCACTTCTAAATATTCCAAAGTCAACTGTCGGCTTTATTATAAGAAAAGTGAAGAGTTTGGGAACAACAGCAACTCAGCCACCAAGTGGTAGGCCACGTAAACTGACAGAGAGGGTCAGCATAGTGCAAAGACTTTCTACACAGTCAGTTGCTACAGAGCTCCAAACTTCATGTGACCTTCCAATTAGCTCACGTACAGTACGCAGAGAGCTTCATGGAATGGGTTTCCATGGCGGAGCAGCTGCATCTAAGCCATACATCACCAAGTCCAATGCAAAGCGTGGGATGCAGTGGTGTAAAGTATGTGGCCACTGGACTCTAGAGCAGTGGAGATGCCTTCTCTGGACTGATGAATCACACTTTTCCATCTGGCAATCTGATGAACCAGTCTGGGTTTGGAGGTTGCCAAGAGAACGCTACATTTCGGACTGCATTGTGCCGACTGTGAAATTTGGTGGAGGAGGAATTATGGTGTGGGGTTGTTTTTCAGGAGTTGGGCTGGGCCCCTCAGTTCCAGTGAAAGGAACTTTGAATGCTCCAGGAGACCAAAACATTTTGGACAATTCCATGCTCCCAACCTTGTGGGAACAGTTTGGAGCGGGCCCCTTCCTCTTTCAACATCAGTGGCCTAGTGGTTAGAGTGTCCGCCCTTAGATCGGTAGGGTGAGTTCGAACCCCGGCCGACTCATACCAAAGACTATAAAAATGGGGGACCTATTACCTCCCTGCTTGGCACTCAGCATCAAGGATTGGAATTGGGGGTTAAATCACCAAAAATGATTCCCGGGCGCGGCCACCGCTGCTGCTCACTGCTCCCCTCTCCTCCCAGGGGGTGAACAAGAGTGATGGGTCAAATGCAGAGAATAATTTCGCCACACCTAGTGTGTGTGTGACAATCATTGGTACTTTAATAACTTTTTAACTGTGCATCAGTGCACAAAGCAAGGTCCATAAAGACATGGATGACAGAGTCTGGTGTGGATTAACTTGACTGGCCTGCACGGAGTCCTGACCTGAACACCTTTGGGATGAATTAGAACGGACACTGAGAGCCAGGCCTTCTCGACCAACATCAGTGTGTGACCTCACCAATGCGCTTTTGGCAAGAATGGTGGAAAATTCCTATAAACACACTCCGCAACCTTGTGGACAGCCTTCCCAGAAGAGTTGAAGCTGTAATAGCTGCAAAAGGTCATATTGAACCCTATGGGTTAGGAATGGGATGGCACTTCAAAGATCACATGTGAGTCAATGCAGGTGGCCAAATACTTTTGGGAATTTAGTGTAAGTTGAAAAGGATTTGCAAATCATTGTACTCTCTTTTTATTTATCATTTACACAATGTGACAACTTCACTGCTTTTGGGGTTTGTAGTTCTCTGTGACAGAAGTGGTAGGACAGAAGCCTCAGACCTCTGATAAAATGGTACTTCAATGTTGTTTACGTTTTTTCACAACTTAGTCCTAAAGAAGTTACAAACTTAGTTGTAAATAAAATTCCAACTTTATTCTAATAAAATAGGAGCAGTCTTATATTGAAGTGAAATATTATTCCAAGTAGAGATGATAAGTGAAATAATATTCCAACTAGAGAAGGTAAGTGAAATAGTATTCCAAGTACAGAAGGTAAGGTTGTATTTTGGCCTCAACCTCACATAAAGCGTGTGTGAAGTCCCAAAGAGAAAGAGATGATATATTAGTATCTGCTACCTGGTGGTGGTTGGAGCACACTGGAGCTAGTCCTGTATAGTCCCACTATTTAATGCTTCAGTCACATGCAGGATTCTCACAGGAATGAGGCAAAAATACAACCATACCTACTGCATAGATCAAAAATATAGATATATTTTTTCCACAAAATTCTATTTCATGCAGAGGGTAATTTCACCACACCGAGTGTGTGTGTGACTATCAGTGGTACTTTAACTTTAACTTTAACTTCATGGCTAAAGGTTTTTTCTCTGGGAATGTGACTACATTTTTGTAATTTTCTTTAAAAGTTTTGACTTTATTCTCATAGAATTTAGAATTGTTTTCAATATTGTGTTCGTCATATTTTGTCATTATACTATGATGTTATTCTCAATTTAAAAAATCAAAATTTTCTTCTGAAGTCAGAAAAATGTATGACTTTATTCTCATAGAATTTAAAATTGTTTTCATAATATTTTATCGTTATAATATATTCTCAATAAAAAAAATCCTAATTTATGTTTACAAAATTTTCTTTTGAAGTCATAAAAATGTATGACTTTGTTCTCTTACATTTCTATTTTTTATTCTCATAAAGTTCATGATATTTGATGTGAAAATGATGATATTCAGATAAAAAATGTATTCTCATGAAACTTTTTTTTATAATTTATATATTTTAGAATGTGTTCCTTTATCAAGGAAGATGTTTTGACTTGATTGTAAAATTGTATTTTTGTCAAATGTTCCTTAATGTTACAACTAATAGAACTTTATCCTCACAAAGTTTCAATGTTGTTCTGGTAATATTACAACTTTATTCTCGATTTAAAAATATAGAGATATTTTTAGTACATCTGATCCAGATTAAAGGATTTTTATCTCAACAATTTGACAAACTTTTTGTAAAAATTTCCTTTTAAAGATTTTATTTTCACGGAATTTAGATCTTTTTTTTTTTTTTTGTAAAGTGTGAGCATTGTTCTCAGAATAGTTTGTCTTTACATTATAACTTTATTCTCAGTTAAAGTTCCACATTTATTTTCACAAAATTTGTTTTTATTCCCAAAAATAAATAAAAATTCTACCAAAATATTACTATTCTTCTGGTAGGATCATCATTTTGTTCTTGTAAAATGTTAACTTAGTATCGTCAAGTTTGGACATTGTTGTCAGAATATTTTGTCACTATATTATCACCTTATTCTCCAGAGAAATACCAAAGTCTGTTTTTCATGTATTCCTTCTTTAAGGAAGATATTGTGATTGTATTCTATACTCACCATTTTATTGTTGTAAAATGTTCTTTAAAGTTATGACTTTATTTTTGTAGAATTTTCAATTTGTTCTCATCAAGTTTTTTTAAAATATTGTTTCATTATTTTATGAATTTATGCTCAATTAAAACAATTCTTGAAAATGACATCTTTGATTTTGGTTTAAAAAAATGAACTTTTAAATGTATTGTATGTTTCCAGGTTTATTTTTATGAAATGTGAAATTTGTCTTGTAAATTTACAACTTTATTCTTGGTCAAATTTTGACTTTATTCATATAAAATTACACTATTTGCTTTGCTAAAATTAATACTTTTTTTCTCGTGAATGGCAACTTTGTTACTACAAATGAGGGCTATTATATAATTTTTTTTTAAAATTCATCCCACTTTTGAGTTTAGATTAACCATGATTAATCCCACTTGCTAAAAGCCTTTTGTTGACAAGTTTGTCAGGTGAATAATTTATCAGCCGCTGCTTTTTGTTCTTCTTCTTGGTTTGGATGAAGATGTTGATGGGAGGTGTCGCCACTACACAGCTTTTTGTTGATGTACTTTCAGATGCTATTTACATGACAACTACACAATATTGTTGTCATTAATAACATGCGTTCACTTGTTAAGTTTGACATCCCCATTACAAATAAATGTATTATTGACTTTTTCCTCATAAAGTTCCAACTTAAACAAAGTGATATTGTATTCTTGTATAAATTCAGACTAAATTACTGCCATACTTCAGATTTTTGCCATGAAATTAAAATTCCATACTTGGCCTATTACAAGTTTATTCTTAGAAATAATTAAAAAAAAAATGTATTTACATTTTACTCTCGAAGAAATAATGACTTTTATTTGGGTAAAATGATGCAGTTGTTTTCTTTTAGTTTTTTGTCAACTATTTTTGCACACTTTAAATTGTTTCGAATATTTCGTCTTTATTCTCGTAAGCAAAGATATCCATCCATCCATCCATCTTCTTCCGCTTATCCGAGGTTGGGTTGCGGGAGAAGCAGCCTAAGCAGAGAAGCCCAGACTTCCCTCTCCCCAGCTACTTGGTCCAGCTCCTCCCGGGCGATCCCAAGGTGTTCCCAGGCCAGCCGGGAGACGTAGTCTTCCCAACATATCTTGGGTCTTCCCAGTGGCCTCCTACCGGTTGGACGTGCCCTAAACACCTCCCCAGGGAGGCGTTCGGGTGGCATCCTGAGCAGATGCCCGAACTACCTCATCTGGCTCCTCTCGATGTGGAAGAGCAGCGGCTTTACTTTGCGCTCCCCCCGGATGGCAGAGCTTCTCACCCTATCTCTAAGGGAGAGCCCCGCCACCCGGCGGAGGAAACTCATTTGGGCCGCTTGTACCCGTGATCTTGTCCTTTCGGTCATAACCCAAAGATCGTGACCATAGGTGAGGATGGGAACGTAGATCGACCGGTAAATTGAGAGGTTTGCCTTCCGGCTCAGCTCCTTCTTCACCACAACGGATCGATACAGCGTCCGCATTACTGAAGACGCCGCACAGATCCGCCTGTCGATCTCACGATCCACTCTTCCCTCACTCGTGAACAAGACTCCAAGGTACTTGAACTCCTCCACTTGGGTCAGGGTCTCCTCCCCAACCCGTAGAAGGCACTCCACCCTTTACCGGGCGAGGACCATGGACTCTGACTTGGAGGTGCTGATTCTCATCCCAGTCGCTTCACACTCGGCTGCGAACTGATCCAGTGAGAGTTGAAGATCCTGGCCAGATGAAGCCATCAGGATCACATCATCTGCAAAAAGCAGAGACCTAATCCAGCAGCCACCAAACCAGATCCCATCAACGCCCTGACTGCGCCTAGAAATTCTGTCCATAAAAGCTATGAACAGAATCAGTGAGAAAGGGCAGCCTTGGCGAAGTCCAACCCTCACTGGAAACGTGTCGGACTTACTGCCGGCAATGCGGACCAAGCTCTGACACTGATCGTACAGGGAGCGGACCGCCACAATCAGACAGTCCGATACCCCATACTCTCTGAGCATTCCCCACAGGACTTCCCGAGAGACACGGTCGAATGCCTTCTCCAAGTCCACAAAGCACATGTAGACTGGTTGGGCAAACTCCCATGCACCTTCAAAGACCCTGCCGAGAATATAGAGCTGGTCCACAGTTCCACGACCAGGACGAAAACCGGCTTAGCCTCCTCTCCAGTACACCTGAATAGACCTTACCGGGATGGCTGAGGAGTGTGATCCCACAATAGTTGGAACACACCCTGCGGTTCCCCTTCTTAAAGAGAGGAACCACCACCCTGGTCTGCCAATCCAGAGGTACCGCCCCGACGTCCACGCGATGTTGCAGAGACTTCTCAACCAAGACAGCCCCACAGCATCCAGAGCCTTAAGGAACTCCAGGCGGTTCTCCTCCACCCCCGGGGCCTTGTCATTGAGGAGCTTTTTAACTACCTCAGCAACCTCAGCCCCATAAATAGGAGAGCCCACCACAGATTCCCCAGGCACTGCTTCCTCATTGGAAGACGTGTTGGTGGGATTAAAGAGGTCTTCGAAGTATTCCCTCCACCGATCCACAACATCCGCAGTCGAGGTCAGCAGAACACCATCCTCACCATACGGTGTTGACGGTGCACTGCTTCCCCTTCCTGAGGTGGCGGATGGTGGTCCAGAATCGCTTCAAAGCCGTCCGGAAGTTGTTTTCCATGGCTTCCCCAAACTCCTCCCATGTCCGAGTTTTTGCCTCCGCGACCCCTGAAGCCGCACACTGCTTGGCCTGTCGGTACCTGTCCGCTGCCTCCGGAGTCCTATGAGCCGAAAGAACCCGATAGGACTCTTTCTTCAGCTTGACGGCATCCCTCACGCTGGGTTGTAGGATTACCGCCACGACAGGCACCAACTACCTTGCGGCCACAGCTCCAATCATCCGCCTCGACAATAGAGGTGCGGAACATTTTCCACTCAGACTCAATGTCCAGCACCTCCCTCATGACATGTTCAAAGTTCTTCTGGAGGTGGGAATTGAAACTCTCTCTGACAGGAGACCTTGCTAGACGTTCCCAGCAGGCCCTTACAATGCATTTGGGCCTGCCAGGTCTGTCCTGCATCCTCCCCCACCATCGCAGCCAACTCACCACCCGGTGGTGATCGGTAGAAAGCTCCGCCCCTCTCTTCACCCGTGTGTCCAAAACATGAGGCTGCAAATCCGATGACACAACCACAAAGTCGATCATGGAACTGCGGCCTAGGGTGTCCTGGTGCCAAGTACACATATGGACACCCTTATGTTTGAACATGGTGTTTGTTATGGACAATCTGTGACGAGCACAAAAGTCCAACAACAAAACACCACCCGGGTTCAGAAATGGGCGGCCATTCTTCCCAATCACGCCTCTCCAGGTTTCACTGCCATTGCCAACATGAGCATTGAAGTCCCCCAGTAGGACAAGGGAATCACCCGGGGGAGCACTTTCCAGTACTCCCTCGAGGGTATCCAAAAAGGGTGGGTACTCCGAACTGCTGTTTTGTGCATAAGCACAAACAACAGTCAGGACCCGTCCCCCCACCCAAAGGCGGAGGGAAGCTACCCTCCCGTCCACTCGGTTGAACTCCTACGGGCAGGCTTTGAGCCGAAGGGCAACAAGAATTGCTACCCCAGCCCGTCGCCTCTCACTGTGTGCAACGCCAGTGTGGAAGAGAGTCCAGCCCCTCTCGAGAGAACTGGTTCCAGAGCCCTTGGTGTGTGTCGAAGTGAGTCCGACTATATCCAGCCGGAACTTCTTAACCTCGCGCACTAACTCAGGCTCCTTCGTCCCCAGCGAGGTGACATTCCACGTCCCAAGAGCTAGCTTATGTAGCCGAGGATTGGACCGCCAAGTGCCCTGCCTTTGGCTGCCGCCCAGCTCACATCACACCCGACCTCTATGGCCCCTCCCATAAGTGGTGAACCCATTGGAGGGAGAACCCACGTTGCCTCTTTGGGCTGTGACCGGCCGGGCCCCATGGGGACAGGCCCGGCCACCAGGCGCTCGGCCTGTCCCCAGGCGCTCGGCCAGGCCCCAACTCCGGGCCTGGCTCCAGAGGGGGGCCCCGGTGACCCGCGTCCGGGCGAAGGAACTCTGAGTTTCGGTTCTTGGATTTCCATAGAAGTCTTTGAGCTGCTCTTTGTCTGATCCCTCACCTAGGACCTGTTTGTCTTGGGAGACCCTACCAGGGGGCATAGAATAGCAATGCAAGAACAAAGATAGCTCCTAGGATCATTGGCACACGCAAACTCCTCTACCACGATAAGGTGGCAGCTCAGAGGGGATAAATACAACTTTATTCTCAAAATATTTCCTGTATTTTCTGTTACTTTTTGGTTACAGTTTGATTATTAACCAGCTGTATTTTGACAGAAAGGTCACGTTTTCATCATCATTGTGCTTCTGTTTGCAGGACAACAGAAGCTCATGAAATGTGAAGACGCCAGTACATTTTAGTGGATAAAGGTACTTTGAAACTACTACTACACTAACATACAAATAGTATGTTAGTGTAGTAGTCTTTAACAGGGGGTCCACAACCCCTAGGGGGTCCACAGACGACAGGGCGGCGACACATTCTTGGCAGATTTTTTTATTTTGATATTAAATACAACTATGTGTTTATAGTTTTCACAAATGTGCGCTGCCAAGTGGATGGCAGTGAAAGTGGAGGCTCCGGACGGACCAATTCGGGGCGGCAGAGGCTGACTTTCGGGACGTGGAACGTCTCTACGCTGGTGGGGAAAGAGCCTGAGCTGGTGCGAGAGGTGGAGCGCTACCGGTTGGATCTGGTGGGGCTTACCTCTACGCATAGCAAGGGCTCTGAAACCACACTCCTGGACAAGGGATGGACCTTGTTCACTTCTGGAGTTGCTCAGGGCGTGAGGGCACAGGCGGGTGTGGGGATACTCACGAGTCCCCGGCTGAGTGCCTGTACGTTGGAGTTCACCCCAGTGGACAAGAGGGTTGCCTCCCTTCGCCTTAGGGTTGGAGGGGGGAAAACTCTGACTGTTGTTTGTGCATACGCACCAAACAGGAGTTCAGAGTATTCAGCCTTCTTGGATACCTTGCATGGGGTCCTGTATGGGGCACCGGCAGGGGATTCCATAGTCTTGCTGGGGGACTTCAACGCGCACGTGGGCAATGACAGTGATACTTGGACTGGCGTGATTGGGAGGAACGGTCTCCCTGATCTGAACCTGAGTGGTGGATTGTTATTGGACTTCTGTGCTAGTCACGGACTTGCGATAACAAACACCATGTTCAAGCATAAGGATGCTCATAGGTGTACCTGGTACCAGAGCACCCTAGGCCAAAGATCAATGATCGATTTTGTAATCGTATCAGCTGATCTGAGGCCGTATGTTTTGGACACTCGGGTGAAGAGAGGGGCTGAACTGTCAACTGATCACCATCTGGTGGTGAGTTGGGTTAGATGGCGGGGGAAACCTCTGGACAGACCTGGCAAACCCAAGCGTGTAGTGCGGGTGAACTGGGAACGTTTGGAGGAGTCCTCTGTCCGGAAGGACTTCAACTCCCACCTCCGGCGGGACTTCTCTGCCATCCCTGTGGAGGTTGGGGACATTGAACAGGAATGGGCAGTGTTCAAAGCCTCTATTGCTAAAGCTGCAGCTGCGAGCTGTGGCCAGAAGGTCTTAGGTGCCTCAAGGGGCGGTAACCCTCGAACACCCTGGTGGACAGTGGTGGTCAGGGAAGCCGTCCGACTGAAGAAGGAGTCCTACCGGGGTATGTTATCCCAGGGGACTCCGGAGGCAGTTGCAAGGTACCGACGGGCCCGAAGGGCAGCGGCCGTGGCTGTGGACGAGGCTAAGCAGAGGGTGTGGGAGCAGTTCGGGGAATCCATGGAGAAGGACTATCGGGCGGCACCAAAGCTGTTCTGGAAGACCATACGGCACCTCAGGAGGGGGAAGCAGGGAACCATCCAAGCTGTGTACGGCAAGGATGGGACTTTGCTGACTTCAAGTGAGGAAGTCGTAGGGCGTTGGAAAGAGCACTTTGAGGAACTCCTGAACCCAAATACATCAGACACACCCTCCCTGATAGGAGCAGGGCCTGAGGATGATGGGGGATCGACGTCGATCTCTCGGGGTGAAGTCACTGAGGTAGTTAGACAACTCCACAGTGGCAAAGCTCCGGGGGTTGACGAGATCCGTCCAGAAATGCTGAAGGCTCTGGGTGTTGATGGGCTGTCTTGGTTGATACGCCTTTTCAACATTGCGTGGAAGTCTGGGACAGTGCCGAGGGAGTGGCAGACTGGGGTGGTGGTCCCCCTTTTCAAAAAGGGGGACCAGAGGGTGTGTGCTAATTACAGGGGTATCACACTACTCAGCCTCCCTGGGAAAGTTTACGCCAAGGTACTGGAAAGGAGGGTCCGGCCGATAGTCGAACCTCAGATTCAAGAGGAGCAATGTGGATTCCGTCCTGGTCGTGGAACAACTGACCAACTCTTTACGCTTGCGGGAATCCTGGAGAGGGCCTGGGAGTATGCCTATCCAGTCTACATGTGTTTTGTGGATTTGGAGAAGGCGTATGACCGCGTCCCTCGGGAGATCTTGTGGGAGGTGCTGAGGGAGTACGGAGTGAGGGGAACCCTGCTGAGGGCCATCCAATCTCTGTACAACCAAAGCGAGAGTTGTGTCCGGGTGCTTGGATGTAAGTCGGATCCGTTTCCAGTGGGGGTTGGTCTCCGCCAGGGCTGCGCTCTGTCACCTATCCTGTTTGTGATTTTCATGGACAGGATTTCTAGGCGGAGTCGTGGCCATGGCGGAGAGGGTATACGTCTCGGGGGGCTAAAGGTTGCGTCACTGCTGTTTGCAGATGATGTGGTCCTGATGGCACCTTCGGTTCGTGACCTTCAGCTCTCACTGGATCGGTTCGCAGCCGAGTGTTCAGCGGCTGGAATGAGGATCAGCATCTCCAAATCTGAGGCCATGGTTCTCAGCAGGAAACCGATGGTTTGTACAGTCCGGGTAGGGGACAGGACTCTGTCCCAGGTGGAGGAGTTTAAGTATCTCGGGGTCTTGTTCACGAGTGAGGGAAAGATGGAGAAGGAAATCAGCCGGAGAATCGGAGCAGCTGGGGCAGTATTGCAGTCTCTCTGCCGCACTGTTGTGACGAAACGGGAGCTGAGTCAGAAGGCAAAGCTCTCGGTCTACCGAGCTATCTACATTCCTACTCTCACCTATGGTCATGAAGTGTGGGTAATGACCGAAAGAATAAGATCGCGGATACAAGCGGCCGAAATGAGTTTCCTCAGAAGGGTGGCTGGCATCTCCCTTAGAGATAGGGTGAGAAGTGCAGTCACCCGAGAGAGACTCGGAGTAGAGCCGCTGCTCCTTCGCTTGGAAAGGAGCCAGCTTAGGTGGTTCGGGCATCTCGTGCGGATGCCTCACGAGCGTCTCCCTAGGGAGGTCCTTGTTGCACGTCCCACTGGGAGGAGGCCCCCCGGCAGGCCAAGGACCAGATGGGGGGATTACATCTCCTCTCTGGCCTGGGAACGCTTCGGGATTCCCCAGGAGGAAGTCGCAAATGTTGCTCTGGAGAGGGAAGTCTGGGGGTCTTTGCTGGAGCTGCTGTCCCCGCGACCCGATTCCGGATAAGCGGTTGAAGATGGATGGATGGATGGACAAATGTAAAATTATTTGGATACAAATGTATATTCATCCAACTGGCTGTTACTAAGAGATGAGAACCTGATAGCCTTCCTTCCTAGCCTGGAACAACATTTGAAAAAGTTTGAAATACCTGAAAGACAACAACCAGGGTTCAAAAAGTTAGAAATGAACCCAAATCAACCACAGAGATAAAAGTGGCCTTCCTTGTTCATTCACACGTCTGCACTCTACTCACTTGTGGGAGGATATCAGCTTTAAAGCATTGGAATCACACACACACACAAACGCACACACAAACGCACACACACAAACACCCAGACACACACACACGCACACAAACGCACGCACACACACACATACACACACACACACACACACACACACACACACAGGTCTGGGTCGGCGTCACCACCTGCTCGGCTTCTCTGACAATAAGTCAGTAACAAGCCCACAAACAAAGACTTAAAGAAAAGTGTGTTTTTGCCCCCAGAAAGGCGAGCATTCAAGACGCTGACAAAAGGAGCAAAAGAAAAGAAAGGCGTGATCATAATGCATCTTGTGTCTGCCTGTGGGTGGCAGCTCACTGACAAGCACGACTCCTTTTAATGCACACAACTGTCGCTCGGGGGAACTTCTTGCCTTTTCATTGATTTCTGCTGAATTATACAAAAGTCATGTTTACACTGCTGGGGTTTTACTCCCCCCCCCAAAAAAAAATAATGTATATATATATATATATATATATATATATATATATATATATATATATATATATATATATATATATATATATATATATATATATATATATATATATATAGGGATAATGTTTGATAA
This sequence comes from Entelurus aequoreus, assembly GCF_033978785.1. Lineage (NCBI taxonomy): Eukaryota > Metazoa > Chordata > Actinopteri > Syngnathiformes > Syngnathidae > Entelurus > Entelurus aequoreus. The sequence continues at coordinate 40,823,128 of NC_084746.1, read as the reverse complement.
GAAATTATCGAGTTCGAGCCCATTATCGAATCCTCTTATCGAACCGATTCCTTATCGATTCTCTTATCAAATCCAGAGAGGTTGTTGTATATGGAAAAAAACACAATATTTGGTTGAACAAAAGTTCACTTTTATTTTATAAGAAAAAAATAAAATAAAATAAATAAATAAATATTGACTGTTAGCCCCCTAAAAAAAAATTAAAAAAAATATTGACTGTTGTTACCCAAAGTATATTAAGTGGGATTTTTCAGAAAAAAATATATATACAGTAACACAAAAACAACCTGTCTCTGTGATCACTATAGGTGTATAAATAATAATATAGTGTTAAATAAAATCAGTCCTTTGGGAACAAAACTGAAAATAATACACCTCTCCAAAAAGTGCACTTCTGCTGCTATTGGAACATACTAACTACACACACAGGCAGACAGCTAACAAACAATCCAAGACGTCTAATAAAGTTCCAAAGCAGATTAATCCATTCAGGCTCTTTATTGTTGTTGATCTCGCTTTGTCTTTTCCTATCTTTACTTTTGTCTTGCACTGGACTGTTAATTTTTTTATTTTTAACTGAAATACACACAATGACAAATGTATAAGCTATGTGATTCAATTAACATACTGAAATGTAATACACAATATGTAAATATTATCTTCACACAAATATACAGTACTATCATCAAACACTTTTGAGTGTTGAAACTATTTCGATGGTGGAAATACACGACTGGCAGCCATTTTAAGTCCTCAAATCATCCATTGAAACAGTGCACAAAAATCGTTTTTCAATAAACATCTTAGTATCAAATTTAACCACTTTCCACCTTAATATTGAGTTACATAAACAAGTTAAACAGTTTACTTACAGACTTATCTTTTCCAAGGCTTGTAAGAGCTAACACAACTTGTCTACTTCTCAATTGTCTCATGAACTGAACTGACGTCGCCAACCCGGAAGTGCCCAAACTAATGATGCGTAGTATTTTCATATCGCCACAAGGTGTCAGTAAGAGTATACAATCAAATGGGCATAACATTGCCGTCCCGCAGGGCATTTCCTGTGGGAAGGGATTCGTTCCCAGGGATTCGAATAAAGAACCAACTCTTTTTCTTTACTATAGTGGCCTCGATAACGGGAACCGGTTCTCAAAAAGGGATTCAAGTCCATGGAATCGGTTCTTTTCTTATCAAACAACCGGGAGAACCGGTTTCGAACATCATTCCTATATATATATATATATATATATATATATATATATATATATATATATATATATATATATATATATATATATATATATATATATATATATATATGTATATATATATATGTATGTATGTATGTATATATATATATATATATATATATATATATATATATATATATATATATATATATATATATATATATATATATATATATGTATATATATATATATATATATATATATACATATATATATATATATATATATGTATATATATATATGTATGTATGTATGTATATATATATATATATATATATATATATATATATATATATATATATATATATATATATATATATATATATATATATATATATATATATATATATATATATATATATATACATATATATATATATATATATATATGTATATATATATATGTATGTATGTATGTATATATATATATATATATATATATATATATATATATATATATATGTATATATATATATATATATATATATATATATATACATATATATGTATATATATATATGTATATATGTATATATATATGTATATATATATATATATATATATATGTGTATATATATGTATATATATATATATATATATATATATATATATATATATATATATATATATATATATATATATATATGTATATATGTATATATATATGTTGGCTGCTGATCACCGCACCGCCTCTTCTCAGTATTTGAACGGCAAATGTGAAAATAAAAATAATCTAAAACTGGTGAAGTTAAATGGAAAATAACTTTAGTATAATCACTGGATACATATAACAATTTAATTATTATTTTTTTATTTTTACTTTTTTTTTCTTTCCATGATGACAGGTGAGGCCGTGCCTCCCCTGCCTCTAGTGACGGCACGCCACTGATATGTATATATATATATATATATATATATATATATATATATATATATATATATATATATATATATATATATATATATATATATATATATATATATTAGCGGTGCCGTGCACACAGAGAGATAACTCGCTTATGCAGCTATTGAGCTACCGAGCCGGTGAGCTGCTGCATTGCCTCTGAGTCAGTAAAAGTTGATTCTAGATGTGATATCATGCCTGTCACTAGAAGTTGGTCAACTTTGACTTCCAACTTATTGGTGAGAAAGCAACAACTAACTTTTCGTTTCTGAAAATACAGTGGATTGGACCAAAAGTGACAATATTTATTACTAGGCATAGCAACCACAAAAGAACACAAACTAATGCCATCTACTGTAATTTATTTAATGTAGTTCTGCTCTCAAACACTACTAATATAGTAGAGAATAAACTGGATTGCATCACAGAAAGTGTATCAATCAAATCAAATGTTCACACAAACATTTTACAAAGTGATCTCTGCAGACATGAGCATGATGAAAGTTATATTTTTAGGAGCTATTTCCTTCGGCACACTTTTGTTTTCCCCTGACTATATGACCTTTATGAACCACTTCTTTGGGGACTCTAGAAGCTCTTTCCTATCTCTATATTTGAACGACTGGAACACAGAAAAACAGAACAGCAATACAACATTTTCTGATTAAACTCTACACTCACTTGTTTTAATGCTGCTGGACCATCGTGTCAATTAAGTCACCAAGAAGAAAAACAGATGTGACGTCATATGCAACCCTCCTATAGCTACTTTTTAAGAAACAAATTGCAACATGACAGTAACATTTCTTCAGGATAAAGTACTTGATAAAACAAAAATATCTAGACAAAACGTATGATTTAAAAACATTTTAAAAAGCTATAATCTTAGAAGACAAACTTGGCATATACAATTTTAAAATCTTTACTGAGGTAAACAGGTTAATTTACAATGTAAAACAACACATTGATTCATTTGAGTGTGATGGTCAAGGTAAGCTTAAAAGGCCTACTGAAATTAGATTTTCTTATTTAAACGGGGATAGCAGATCCATTCTATGTGTCACACTTGATCATTTCGCGATATTGCCATATATTTGCTGAAAAGATTTAGTAGAGAACATCAACGATAAAGTTCGCAACTTTTGGTCGCTGATAAAAAAGCCTTGCCTGTACCGGAAGTAGCGTGACGTCACAGGTTGTGGAGCTCCTCACATCTGCACATTGTTTACAGTCATGGACGCCAGCAGCGTGAGCGATTCGGACCGAGAAAGCGACGATTACCCCATTAATTTGAGCGAGGATGAAAGATTTGTGGATGAGGAAAGTGAAAGTGAAGGATTAGAGGGCAGTGGAAGCGATTCAGATAGGGAAGATGCTGTGAGAGGCGGGTGGGACCTGATATTCAGCTGGGAATGACTAAAACAGTAAAAAAAACACAAGACATATATATACTCTATTAGCCACAACACAACCAGGCTTATATTTAATATGCCACAAATTAATCCGCATAAGAAACACCTCCTCCCTCACGTCCATATAACCCACCAATACAAATCAAACACCCGCACAACACACTCAATCCCACAGCCCAAAGTACCGTTCACTTCCGCAAAGTTCATACAGCACATACAGTATATTTCCCCAAAGTTACGTATGTGACATGCACATAGCGGCACGCACGGACGGGCAAGCGATCAAATGTTTGGAAGAAAGCTGCGTACTCACGGTAGCGCGTCTGCTATCCAACTCAAAGTCCTCCTGGTTGTGTTACTGCAGCCAGCCGCTAATACACCGATCCCACCTACAGCTTTCTTCTTTGCTGTCTTCATTGTCCATTAAACAAACTGCAAAAGATTCACCAACACAGATGTCCAGAATACTGTGGAATTTTGTGATGAAAACAGACGCTGTTTGTATTGGGACACAATGGTGTCCCAATACTTCCGCACAATCCGTGACGTCACGCGCAAACGTCATCATACCGAGACGTTTTCAGCCGGCTATTTCTCGGGAAATTTAAAATGGCACTTTATAAGTTAACCCGGCCGTATTGGCATGTGTTGCAATGTTAAAATTTCATCATTGATGTATAAACTATCAGACTGCGTGGTCGGTAGTAGTGGGTTTCAGTAGGCCTTTAAGAAAAACTAAAAGTATTAAACATTTCCTTGCGTTCTCTAGTTTTAAAATTATGTTAAAACATTTCATTTTTGTCACATTTTTGATTCTCGCCATTATATATATATATATATATATATATATATATATATATATATATATATATATATATATATATATATATATATATATATATATATACATATATATATATATATATATATATATATATATATATATATATATATATATATATATATATATATATATATATATATATATAAATACATACATATATATATACATACATATATGTATTTATATATACATACATATATGTATATATATATACATGTAAGTACATATATGTATGTATGTATGTATGTATATATACATGTAAGTACATATATGTATGTATGTATGTATGTATGTATATATATATATATATATATATATATATATATATATACATATATATATACATACATACATATATATACATGTGTGTCTATATATATATATGTATACATTTTACATTTTCAAGTCACCACATTGTTAGGGGTTTTTTGGGGTATTTTTTTAGAGAGCTTTATGGGCGGAATAGTTTACTCCCATTAGCTGCATTGTTAGCCACCTCGTACATGCCTTATTTTACGACTTAGAATGCATCAAAAACAAGAAAAACATGCCTTACATAGGGCTTTAATCTGTGTGCCATAAAAAAGCAAATATCTGTTGACTAATATCGACTAAGCGCTGCAGTAGTGTCAAATGTTTCATCTCGGTGTGTTTGAAGGAATTCTTCCATACGGTTTACGAGAGGTGGAAAAAAAAAAAGAACAAATGCTGTTTGCCTTTTCTAAATAAACACGTGGTGGGCCTCAACCTTCTGGGTGTTGGCCGCTGTGAGACGGCTGGATGCCTGGCACATCCAGCCATGCATGCATGGCCAGATGGATGCAGTCACTGGGGAGACATGAAACGCACGCTGGCTGACTTGCAGGAAAGAAGTCAGAGTGGAGAAGATGTGGCACACAAAGAGTCTTGGGTGGTTTGATGGCAGATATCTGCACTGCGCTTTGGTCATCTCACAGCGTTTATTTATCCAAGGCCTCCACACCAGGCCTCGGACCTCCCTGAGTTTGTTAGGCTTGAAGGGGCCCCGAGCACACGGCCCAATTCCTCACATTCCACTTCACTTCCCACTTCCAGCTGCCCGATTCCCTCCAACACTCAGGCCCAGCAGAGCCATCCAGGAAGGTACCAGGGAGGGATGAAGGACACGAGTGGTGTGGACCGCTCACCTCAGTCCACCACTATTATAAACTCTATTTATGGTCATTATTTTTAAAAAGCAGTTCCATCATTCACTAACGGTGTTACAAAAAAGATCAGTTAGAATAATACATAATGTTGGATATAGAGAACATACAAACCCTTTATTTATTGAATCAAAAATATTGAAATTCAACGATTTGGTGCATTTGCAAACAGCTAAAATGATGCACAAAGCAAAGTTTTACCTGCTGGCCAAGAATGTACAACAATTCTTCTCAACAAAAGAGGAGAAATATAAACTTAGATTTAAAACATTTGTATGCACGTACAACACTTAATACCTTTAGCATATCAGTATGTGGAATTAAATTATGGAATGGATTAAGCGAATAAATCAAACAAAGCACCAATGTTAATTAAAAACTAAATGTGGGATACAAATAATAATGGAAGTATAATTGTTTGTATATAGTATATAATTGGGACAAAGGTTTAACACGTGTACAAGGATGTTTCACATGCCTTTACTGTGTATACAATTGAACAATGTTTATGTTGTGTACAATGTGTATTTATTATAACATTTTGTGCAAAGGAAATTTCATAATTTTTGGAAGCTCATCTTGTATTTGACATTGTTTATAGGGTTAGGCGCAATAAGTGTTCAACTTCAGCCTAAAACCCTTTCGGTCTGCAACATTTTCAATTTATGAATGTACAACTGTTTGTTTATGTAAAACGGTTTATTTTGTTGACCACTGACCAAAGAAATAATAAACTAAACTAAACTAAACTAAACTAAACAAAGCACCAATATGATTCAGTTTAAGAGACTGTTCAAACTACAGGTGTTCACAAAGTACACACAACAATAATTATGATAGAATAGAATAGAATGGAATATATCTTTATTGTCATTGTACATTGTACAACGAAATTGCAAGCAAACTAATTTAGTGCAAATTCCTAATGACATATAAAAAACATAAGAACATGGTACTCAGATAAATAGATACAAATACATAAAATACATAACAATACCAGTCATTCTTTTTCATGCCTTGTGTTCAGCGACACTATTGCTCTCGGGTAAAAAGTGTTCTTTTTACCCGAGAGCAACCTTGAGAGAACGTCTTGAACCCTTTTTGTTGTTGTTTGTTTTCTTTTGAGATAAAGATTATTCCATCCATCCATCCATCTTCTTCCGCTTATCCGAGGTCGGGTCGCGGGGGCAGCAGCCTAAGCAGGGAAGCCCAGACTTCCCTCTCCCCAGCCACTTCGTCCAGCTCTTCCCGGGGGATCCCGAGGTGTTCCCAGGCCAGTCGGGAGACATAGTCTTCCCAACGTGTCCTGGGTCTTCCCCGTGGCCTCCTGCCGGTCGGACGTGCCCTAAACACCTCCCTAGAGATTATGTATGTATTTAATATTTGTTTACTTACTATGGTATATTATTCATTTATTATTTATTTATTCACTGTTCTGTTACAGAGAACAAGGAAATGGGATAATATTGCTATGGTATGAAAAGGGGTCGGATTAAATAAGCTGTACGTCTTCCTACTCCTTTTCGGACGTGCTGTAATGAAACAACTGGAAATATGTGATGCATTACATTGTATCGTATGCACGTTCCAAATAAACTGAAACTGAACTGAACTAGTCAAATATAACAATATGAAATCATCATTTTGTACAGGAAACATCCTGATTCGATGGAAACAAAGTTGGAACATTTAATCCAGAAAGTATGTTACCTTTTTTTTTGGGACAAATCATTTGGAACGATGCTCAGAAAAAAGTTCTAACACAAAGTCTTGACAATGCAAGAACAAAGATGTCGTGTTCTACTGTAAAAAAAAAAAATAAGGGCTGTTAAAGTAGTTCATGGCCATTAATTGCAGTTTGTTCATAGTTAGCTCTAAATTAATTTCATCGCAGATAAATATAATTTGCGTCATTAATAAATGTACCGTGGACGGATCATTTTTCAAGTTTATATTACGATGACCATAAGTTCCTTTAATGAAATGTTTTTGTTTTTTAAACATTATGCTTTTTTAAACACTTCAACACAAAAAGGACATAAACACGCTTTTAAAGAGGATTAAAAAAAATGACCTGCCGTGTGGTGGCTTTTGTAGGAATACAGAATTCTGTATTCCTGCTGTAGAAGCACTTGCATTGGGAGGAGGAGCTACGCTTCCATGTTTTGATACCGTTTCACGCGTAAATAACACAAAATGTGAATTGTTGCGATCATTCTTTGATTTTTTCAAAGATGTTAGGTAATGTAATCAGGGATATTTTTACCTGATATTCTGTCCGTTACATGTTGACAAGTCGTCATGTTTCTGCATTACGATATCTTAACCTTCTCTAATATTATCAAAATGTAATATTTTTGATAGTATCACTCAAAACAAATATATACATATATATAACATTTATTTAGGTAGAACTATTACATATTACATGACAAAACTTGATCGTAATGTAAGACATTGTTCATTGTTTCGGTAGTAAGACCGGATGTGATTATTGTGAAGTGTGTGAGAAGTGCCTTGACCCAAGTCTGGGATTAAAGTGACTCTAGACTTCCTTTCTTTTCCGCTGAGCTTTTATTTCATCTTACTGAAGCAGTTTGCGTAACAATCTCCATGTTATGAACTGTAATGTAAACACGGACGTGAAGCTCCTCCTCTCTCCAAGACGCCAGCAGGCGTTGGCTCCAATGATGACGACTTGCCATGGCTTTGGATCTGATACTTCCATAATGTCCTCTTTCGTTGTGCAGTTCTGCTCGCTATTTTCAAGCATGTGGCTCAACAGTAACTGGACGCCATTACATTTTCCCACACTACGGAATGGACCGAGGGTCAAAAAGGAGTCAGGACACATGTGCATTAATTGCGCGTTAAATAAATGAGCGCCGTTAAATGAACTTATAATTAACGTGTTATTATCGCGTTAACTTTGACAGCCCCAATAATAATAATACATATTCATAATATGTAAGGCGAATAATTTTGAGTTTACGAAAATAAAGTTGAAACACTCCAAAGAAAAAATGTGATTTACGTGAGTAAATTTAAATTTTTTTGGACGAATGAAGTGCAAGTGTTATGAGGAAAAAGTCATGACAATACAGCGTTGTGACAATAAAGTCTTGATATTACAAGAGAAAATATGTAGTATGCTACAAATAAAGTCACAAATTCATGTAAAAAAAAACGGTTTCATCATGTGGGAACCAATATCTTAATAAATTAATATTGTTGCAATATTCCATTAAAAATAATGATTTAAGAGAGTAAAGTTAATTTTTTTGGAGTAGAATTAATATAAAACAAAAGTCATAATACAAGAAATAATACATAGTATTTTGCTAAAGTCTCAAGTTCTGTGTGTCAAAGTACAGTATGTGCTCATATGTGCTTTGCGAGAGGCTTTTTATATATATATATACAGTATATGTGTATTATTTATATGGATACATGGATGTATATATATATATATATATATATATATATATATATATATATATATATATATATATATATATATATATATATATATATATATATATACATATATATATATATATATATATATATATATATATATATATATATATATATATATATATATATATATATATATATATATATATATATACATATATACATATATCCACACATGTATATACTGTATGTGTGTATATATGTATACATATATATACACACATATATATATGTATATCTACATATATATGTGGATTTATGTATATATATAGCATATATACCGTGTATATATATATTGCATATATACAGTGTATATATATTTATGTACTGCATATATATTGTGTGTATATATATATATATATATATATATATATATATATATATATATATATATATATATATATATATATATATATATATATATATATATATATATATATATATATATATATGTGTGTATATATATATATATATATATATTTATACATACATATATATATATATATATTTATACATATATATTTATGTATTTATTTATTGCATATATACTATATGGATAGGTCGTCACGGAAGTAAGCAAGTTTAGAGTCAAACTTTCACATACTCCTAATATCCTATTATATTAATTATATATGTCATGTTGCAATTCAAATTATGCAAGCAAGTAATTAACTGTGGATTAGTTCTGATGAATCAAAGTTCTAAAGTGTGATTAATCTGATTACATTTTGTTTATGTTTAAATAATCATGCAACAGCACTTTAAGTCTTAATGATAAAAAAAATATACAGTTGTAGTCCCTGGGTAAAGCAACACGTTTACAGTAAAACATGTTATATGTATGGGGAAAATGTATGAACATAATATTGCAATTGCATGTAGTATTTTTGCAAGTACCGGTAGTATATGTGCAAGTAGTATTGTCAGGAAAAAGTCATTATTTTAGCAGTGCAAACATTTACAATTTTACCCCCAAAAAGTTGTGATTTTAAGGGACAAACGTCTTGGTTCTACAATAAATATTTAATTAGTGAAGTTAATGTTATAATAAAACATGGGAGTGAAACGGAAGGCCCAGGGGCCACATAGGCCCCGCCACATCATTTAATCTGGCCCGCCAAAGCCTGGAAATATTTGAGGTACTTCATCTTTCTTACTAGAAGTATTCATTGTTTCCAGTTTGACCGAAAATATTGATGTAACGCAAGAAATTACATGTTTTAAACTCATGCACCAAATATAGACTCAGACTTAGACAAACTTTATTGATCCACAAGGGAAATTGTTCCACACAGTAGCTCAGTTACATAGGATGGAAAGGGTAAGGATGGTAAGGATAATGCAGGTATAAAGTAGACTAAAAATGTACCGTAGTAGCAATATAAAATATAACATATATGTAATATTTACATATTATATATACCGTATATAATATATACTAATATATTATATTATTATATTATATTATATTATATTTTTATATAATATATGCAATATCTACCAATGGCCATGTATAATATTACAGTATATGTAACAGCATAAAATAAAGAGTAGATCCAGCAGAAAATATACATTATAAAGAAAGAGAGGTAGCTAACATGTCAGGTGTCAGGTGTCAGGTAATAGACAGATATCATCTATTGCTGTACGGCCAGTGTTTTATACAGCTGGACGGAGTGTGGAATGCATGACTTCTTGAATCCAACACTGTGGGAACCAAGCTGAAGGAGCCTGTTGGAGTATGAACTCCACTGTCCCTCAATTGTCTGCTGGGGCGGATTGTCCATGATGGCCAGCAGTTTGTCCAGTGTCCTCCTGTCCCTCACTGACACAAATTGGATAGCAGACGCGCTATCCGACGCTAGCCGCCGACCGCATCGATGATCGGGTGAAGTCCTTCGTCGCGCCGTCGATCGCTGGAACGCAGGTGAGCACAGGTGTTGATGAACAGATGAGTTCTGGCTGGTGTAGGTGGATAGCTAATGTTTTTAGCATAGCTCTGTGAGGTCCCGTAGCTAAGTTAGTTTCAATGGCGTCATTAGCAACAGCATTGTTAAGCTTCGCCAGGCTGGAAAGCATTAACCAGGTACTTACATGTCCATGGTTTAATAGTATTGTTGATCTTCTGTCTATCCTTCCAGTCAGGGGTTTATTTATTTTGTTTCTATCTGCAGTTAAGCACGATGCTATCACGTTAGCTCCGTAGCTAAAGTGCTTCACCGATGTATTGTCGTGGAGATAAAAGTCACTGTGAATGTCCATTTCGCGTTCTCGACTCTCATTTTCAAGAGGATATAGTATCCGAGGTGGTTTAAAATACAAATCCGTGATCCACAATAGAAAAAGGAGAGAGTGTGGAATCCAATGAGCCAGCTTGTACCTAAGTTACGGTCAGAGCGAAAAAAGATACGTCCTGCACTGCACTCTAGTCCTTCACTCTCACGTTCCTCATCCACGAATCTTTCATCCTGGCTCAAATTAATGGGGTAATCGTCACTTTCTCGGTCCGAATCGCTCTCACTGCATTGTAAACAATGTGCAAATGTGAGGAGCCTTTCAACTGTTGACGTCACACTACTTCCTGTACAGGCAAGGCTTTTTTATCAGCGACCAAAACTTTATCGTCGATGTTCTCTACTAAATCCTTTCAGCAAAAATATGGCAATATCGCGAAATGATCAAGTATGACACATAGAATGGATCTGCTATCCCCGTTTAAATAAGAAAATGTAATTTCAGTAGGCCTTTAAAGGCCTACTGAAACCCACTACTACCGACCACGCAGTCTGATAGTTTATATATCAATGATGAAATCTTAACAATATAACACATGCCAATACGGCCGGGTTAACTTATAAAGTGACATTTTAAATTTGCCGCTAAACTTCCGGTTCGAAACGCCTCTGAGGATGACGTAAGCGCGTGACGTAGCCCGGGGAACAGAGGTATGCCTTCCCCATTGAATACAATACAAAAAAGCTCTGTTTTCATTTCATAATTCCACAGTATTCTGGACATCTGTGTTCGTGAATCTGTTGCAATTATGTTCATTGCATTATGGAGAAGGAAGCTGAGCAAGCAAAGAAGAAAGTTGTCGGTGCGAAACGGACGTATTTTTCGAACGAAGTCAGCAACAACAGTACACAGCCGGCGCGTCTTTGTTTACATTCCCGAAAGATGCAGTCAAGATGGAAGAACTCGGATAACAGAGACTCTAACCAGGAGGACTTTTGACTTCGATACACAGACGCCTGTAGAGAACTGGGACAACACAGACTCTTACCAGGATTATTTTGATTTGGATGACAAAGACGCAGACGTGCTACTGTGAGTATGCAGCTTTGGCTTCTAAACATTTGATCGCTTGACCGTATGTGCGCAACTTTTTTTTTGCGTATGTACGTAACTTTTTTAAAATATATAAGCTTTATGAACCTTGGTTTAGGTGAACGGTCTTTTGGGCTGAGTGATTGTGTGTGTTGATCAGGTGTTTGAATTGTATTGGCGTGTTCTATGGAGCTAGGAGCTAGCATAGGAGCTAGGAGTTAGCATAACAAAGACGTAGGTGTTTTTATGCAGGATTAATTTGTGTCATATTAAATATAAGCCTGGTTGTGTTGTGGCTAATAGAGTAAATATATGTCTTGTGTTTATTTACTGTTTTAGTCATTCCCAGCTGAATATCAGGTACCGTGAGTATGCAGCCTTGGCTGCTAAACATTTGATAGCTTGACCGTATGTGCGCGTCACGTACGTAACTTTTTAAAAATATATAAGCTTTATGAACATTGGGTTAGGTGAACTGTCTTTTGGGCTGAGTGATTGTGTGTGTTGATCAGGTGTTTGAATTGTATTGGCGTGTTCTATGGAGCTAGGAGCTAGCAGAGGAGCTAGGAGCTAACATAACAAACACGTAGGTGTTTTTATGCAGGATTAATTTGTGGCATATTAAATATAAGCCTGGTTGTGTTGTGGCTAATAGAGTATATATATGTCTTGTGTTTATTTACTGTTGTAGTCATTCCCAGCTGAATATCAGGTACCGTGAGTATGCAGCCTTGGCTGCTAAACATTTGATAGCTTGACCGTATGTGCGCGTCACGTACGTAACTTTTTAAAAATATATAAGCTTTATGAACATTGGGTTAGGTGAACTGTCTTTTGGGCTGAGTGATTGTGTGTGTTGATCAGGTGTTTGAATTGTATTGGCGCGTTCTATGGAGCTAGGAGCTAGCAGAGGAGCTAGCATAACAAACACGTAGGTGTTTTTATGCAGGATTAATTTGTGGCATATTAAATATAAGCCTGGTTGTGTTGTGGCTAATAGAGTATATATATGTCTTGTGTTTATTTACTGTTGTAGTCATTCCCAGCTGAATATCAGGTCACCCCCGGCTCTCACAGCATCTTCCCTATCTGAATAGCTTCAACTCCCCACTAGTCCTTCACTTGCACTTTACTCATCCACAAATCTTTCATCCTCGCTCAAATTAATGAGGAAATTGTCGCTTTCTCGGTCCGAATCTCTCTCACTTCATGCGGCCATCATTGTAAACAATAGGGAACTTTGCGTATATGTTCAACTGACTACGTCACGCTACTTCCGGTAGGGGCAAGCCTTTTTTTATCAGATACCAAAAGTTGCGATCTTTATCGTCGTTGTTCTATACTAAATCCTTTCAGCAAAAATATGGCAATATCGCGAAATGATCAAGTATGACACATAGAATAGATCTGCTATCCCCGTTTAAATTTAAAAAATTCATTTCAGTAGGCCTTTAATACTTGTCGTTGGAGCTGTGTCTACTTCTGTTCACTCTGCTCATGTCATAGTTCCTTCGTGTCACAGTAAGTGTTTTCGTTTCTTGTCCACAGTTAGCCTTTGTGCTAATTTTTGTTCATAGCCAAGTTTGTTCTCCGCCTTCTGCGCGCCTTTTGTTTGTACCCTTTTGTTTGTTTTTTGGTTATAGTGTTAAATTAAATCATGTTTTCCTGCACCAAGCCTGCCGTCTCTGCATTTTGGGGTTCGTCACCTACACACTCTGACAAATTTAGTGTGACAAAAGGGTTATTTTATAGAATAGTGATGATATAGTGAACATAAACACGCGTAAATGAGGACAATTTAGTGTGACAAAAGGGTTATTTTAAAGAATAAAGTGGTGATACAACAAACATAAACCCACACGTACATGAGGACAATTTATTGTGACAATAAAATAACCTTCAAGCTTCAAAAGTAGCGGTAAGGAACAATTTATGGATTCAAAGAACCATTGGGATAAATCAAGTGCTGGTAAGTCTTGTGTTGGTTTGTTTTTGTTTGTACATACTGTACATATACAAGTACATATGCACACATACACTCATGCACATAATCACGTTTCATCAAACATATATTACAATGTTGCCCTAGGGTAAACTGGGTATAACACATGGCACACTGACAAAGCTTAACCTATTGTTACTATAACAATCTACAAGGTTAATGTAGGTTGCTTCTTTCTTCCCCTCCATTTTTCTGCATTCTTTCGTATCTCAAGTTATCATTACGTATATGTATTGTTGCATTTGAACAATTGTATTGTTGATAATAAAGGTAAAGTATTGGTATTGTTTATTATCAATAGCGCTATTTCTATTGGTATTTGTATTGCTCCATTTGTAGTGTAATAATGCTCATTGTCATTTCTGTATTATTTTTTATTTTCGCTAACTGCTTATTTGCTATTACTTTTACCATCATATTTGTACATGTCGTATTTGCTGATGTTGCTCTGTTGTTGTTGTTGTTGTTGTTGTGTTTGCTGTTGTTGTTTTTGTCTCTCTGTCTAATCCCCCTCTTGTCCCCACAATTCTCCCCTCTGTCTTCCTTTTTTTCTCTTTCTATCCCCTCCTGCTCCGGCCCGGCTGCACCAAATGATAATATAAATACATTTAATAAAGTCAAAATACAAATAAGGCAACAAGAGAAGTATCCTACACTTCTCTTTTGTAAAGTAAGTCTGAACAGCCGATATGGGCATCTACATCTACTATATGATTTACCTGAGAAGCTGGGCAGGACATTATTATAAAAAAAATAAAATAAAAAAAAGTAGCAGTAAGGAACAATTTATGGATTCAAGGAACCATTGGGATAAATCAAGTGCTAGTAAGTCTTGTGTTGGTTTGTTTTTGTTTGTTTTTTGCACCTGCTAGCTCCACCTACTTATTATCATCATCATCCTCATCATCATCTTGGTCACTTCCATGCAAACAGGACTGAACCAAAACCTGCAGCTGTCACTATGGACATCTCTATCCAATCAGCTTCCAGCTCTTTTTCAGTGCAGCAAAAGGCCTCAAATTAGCAGCAGGCAGCTGACAAATGTTACACACACACGCACACACACGCGCACACACACACACACACACACACACACACACACACACACACACACACACACACACACACACACACACACACACACACACACACACACACACACACTGTGCTCTGATGACGTGTGTTCTTCACACTTGTTTGTTTTGACCATTAGAAAAGTGTTCATGCCGAAGTGAACGAGTCAGAAGCGGACGTGTCCAAATGAGTGCGATCGCTACTTCACATGGAAAAGCTGCTGATGGTGTGTTTGACGGAGGAGCAGCTGGGAAGAGATGCCGTAAATGGTAAATGCTGTACATTATTATTACCTTCCTGCAGTTGTTGGGAATACATTTCTATTTCATTAACATTCATACAGTAGTTCTTATTTAAAAGTGTTTATTTTTGAAAGGCAAGTTTCATGTTAAAGCTCCAGTTCAATCTATTTCATTCATTTTCATTTCAAACTAAACTGTCTGCTACAGAAGCAATGATTATGTGTCTGCTAGTTTACAGCAGGGGTTCTTCACCTTTTGAACTCAGGGCCAAACTGTTCAAATGTTAACACGGAATTGGTGACATTACTCTTGTTTTTAGTCCGAGTCAATGATTATGTCTGACATACGTAGAGTTGAAGAGGATAAACATTGTCCAGTGACATGAAAGCACGTGTTGATCACAAAGATTATTGCCAAGGCTTAGGTCAGGCTGATTAGGAAAATTAATACTAATCAAAAATACTGGTGAAAAATAAATGTACAGTACATACAATTAAACAGTGTTAAAATAAATCACTTTTAACTAAGTTAATAAGTTATGATAATATACATGTTTCAGAAAGAAACAGTCAATACAATTTGAAGTGCAAATGAAAACATAGCTTCACCACTTTAGTCATAATTTTTGCGCTGAAGAAACTCCTTGTTGACTTTATCTCCAGACTTCTTCTGTTTGTTCGAGACAGAGTGGTGTATAAAGAGACTGGCCAACTAATCAACAGGCGCCATGTTTGCTACCAAGGACGTGGGCGGCTGTGCCAGGATGCCTGCGATTGCTGTCGTTTTGACGTTAGTTTTTCTGACGAAATGAGCAAAAATAATATATCTATATATAGTTCTAATCATACTCCAGGTCATAAACTTACAATAAAACTTTTATTTTGTCAAAGTGTCATTTTGTGGCCGTATTTGACGCACTCGGCTGCTACATTCCTGCAGTGTTTCCTGACCAACACGCACCCGACGGCACAAAAAAACGCAAAAAAAAAAAAAGACAGAAAACTTATTACCCTCATTTTTCCAACATGTTCATTAGCTTTGGACCAACAACCACGGAGAAGTTTAGTGTGAAGTATGTCAACTGTGGTGTCTACCTGCAATGTAATCCTTATATGTATCACTCACTATGTATTATTATAACTCATCCTTTTCTTTTCTAACATGCTAAGTGAATACTTTTGTACTTATTCCCCATATTTCTGCACAACAACTAATATATGCTAACACTGGCGAGCAGTAGAGATTATGGAGATATTTTTGGTCAAAAAAGTAACAAGGAAGTGCCGCAAACACACAGCATCATCTCGAAGTTGGTAGCAGTCATGGCGCCCTGTGGTCACGTGAGTGCCTTTCGACCAATCATCGAGGAGATGGCCTGAAACCGAGTTGGCCATGCTCTCTCGTTACACCACTCTGGTTAGAAATTGTCAGTACTGCCCCAAATGGTGGGAAAGTGTATTACAACTGAGTTCGCAGCGATGAAGAAACAATGGTTTGGAGGAAGAGGAAGTGACAGTGGAACGTGTGTGAGGTGCTGAAACACTCCACAGAAGGAATGTCAGCTAAAGTGTCAACTTAACATACAATCTATACCTTTTGTAATTAGACAATAAAACTATTACATCACCATTAAAACAATGAAAGTATTAAATCACAATTAAAACAATGAAACTATTAAATCACCATTAAAACAATGAAACTATTGACTCACCAATAACACAATGAAAGTATTAAATCACCATTAAAACAATGAAAATATTGACTCACCAATAACACAATGAAAGTATTAAATCACCATTAAAACAATGAAAATATTAAATCACTATTAAAACAATGAAAATATTAAATCACCATTAAAACAATGAAAGTATTAAATCACCATTAAAACAATTAAACTATTAAATCACTATTAAAACAATGAAAGTATTAAATCACCATTAAAACAATGAAACTATTAAATCACCATAAAAACAACGAAAGTATTACATCACCATTACCACAATTTAAGTATTAAATCACCATTAAAACAATGAAACTATTAAATCACAATTAAAACAATGAAAATGTTAAATCACCATTAAAACAATGAAACTATTGAATCACCATTAAAACAATGAAATTATTAAATCACCATTAAAACAATTAAAGTATTAAATCACCATTAAAATAATGAAAGTATTAAATCACCATTAAAACAATGAAAGTATTAAATTACCATTAACACAATGAAACTATTAAATCACCATTAAAATAATGAAACTATTGAATCACCATTAACACAATGAAACTATTGAATCACCATTAAAACAATGAAAGTATTAAATCACCATTAAAACAATGAAAGTATTAAATCACAATTAAAACAATGAAAATGTTAAATCACCATTAAAACAATGAAACTATTGAATCACCATTAAAACAATGAAATTATTAAATCACCATTAAAACAATTAAAGTATTAAATCACCATTAAAATAATGAAACCATTGAATCACCATTAAAACAATGAAATTATTAAATCACCATTAAAACAATTAAAGTATTAAATCACCATTAAAATAATGAAAGTATTAAATCACCATTAAAACAATGAAAGTATTAAATTACCATTAACACAATGAAACTATTAAATCACCATTAAAACAATGAAAGTATTAAATCACAATTAAAACAATGAAAATGTTAAATCACCATTAAAACAATGAAAGTATTAAATCACAATTAAAACAATGAAAATGTTAAATCACCATTAAAACAATGAAACTATTGAATCACCATTAAAACAATGAAATTATTAAATCACCATTAAAACAATTAAAGTATTAAATCACCATTAAAATAATGAAAGTATTAAATCACCATTAAAACAATGAAAGTATTAAATTACCATTAACACAATGAAACTATTAAATCACCATTAACACAATGAAACTATTGAATCACCATTAAAACAATGAAAGTATTAAATTACCATTAAAACAATGAAAGTATTAAATTATCATTAACACAATGAAACTATTAAATCACCATTAAAACAATGAAACTATTGAATCACCATTAAAACAATGAAACTATTGAATCACCTTTAAAACAATGAAACTATTGAATCACCATTAAAACAATGAAACTATTGAATCACCATTAAAACAATGAAACTATTAAATCACCATTAAAACAATGAAACTATTGAATCACCATTAAAACAATGAAAGTATTAAATCACCATTAAAACAATGAAAGTATTAAATCACCATTACAATAATGAAAGTATTAAATCACCAATAACGCAATGAAACTATTAAATCACCATTAAAAGAATGAAACTATTAAATCACCATTAAAACAATGAAAGTATTAAATCACCATCACCACAATTTAAATATTAAATCACCATTAAAACAATGAAACTATTAAATCACCATTAAAACAATGAAACTATTGAATCACTATTAAAACAATGAAAGTATTAAATCACCATTAAAACAATGAAAGTATTAAATCACCATTAAAACAATGAAAGTATTACATCACCATTAACACAATGAAACAATGAAATCACCATTAAAACAATGAAAGTTTTAAATCACCATTGAAACAATGAAAGTATTAAATCACCATTAAAACAATGAAAGTATTAAATTACCTTTAAAACAATGAAAGTATTAAATCACCATTAAAACAATGAAAGTATTAAATCACTATTAAAACAATGAAAGTATTAAATCACCATTAAAACAATGAAAGCATTAAATCACCATTAAAACAATGAAAGTATTAAATCACCATTAAAACAATGAAAGTATTAAATCACCATTAAAACAATGAAAGTATTAAATCACCATTAAAACAATGAAAGTATTAAATCACCATTAAAACAATGAAAGTATTGGCGGCTGGTGTCATCAAATGGACTTGACACACTAAAAGGATATTTTTTTGCTGACTTACAAATCAGTGTGTATTTTTCTAACAGCTTGAAATGATATACAATATGTTCAAAGCCAACTAGTCCTGTTTATTTGTGATGCACATTACTGCCACCTACTGGTCCGGCTGTCACACCTGCTGGCTGGAAATAATACGAATATTACATTTATCTTACTTGTTCTGCACCATGAAAAGAAAATATCTCCAAAATGTCTCATTTTTCTTTAATCATTGTAATATTTGTTGTCACATAAAAGACAAGTTGTGTGTCTGCACATTGGATGTGAGTCTGTTCCTGCTACTTCTTCACGGTCAATGTAATATTTGTTGTCACATATAAGACAAGTTGTGTGTCTGCACATTGGATGTGAGTCTGTTCCTGCTACTTCTTCACGGTCAATGTAATATTTGTTGTCACATATAAGACAAGTTGTGTGTCTGCACATTGGATGTGAGTCTGTTCCTGCTACTTCTTCACGGTCAATGTAATATTTGTCGTCACAAGTTGTGTGTCTGCACATCGCACGTTACACGTGTGTGTTTGTTGTCACATATAAGACAAGTTGTGTGTCTGCACATTGCACGTTACACTTTTGTGTCTTGTATTTTTTGTTGTGTGATGAATAGTAGTTAGGTTTGTTATGGTTATGGTTTGAGTTGATTTGGAACATGCATGCATACAACATGATACATCACACATGCATACAATTTCAACATGATACATCACACATGCATACAATTACAACATGATACATCACACATGCATGCATACAACATGATACATCACACATGCATACAATTTCAACATGATACATCACACATGCATACAATTTCAACATGATACATCACACATGCATGCATACAACATGATACATCACACATGCATACAATTTCAACATGATACATCACACATGCATACAATTACAACATGATACATCACACAAGCATGCATACAACATGAAACATCACACATGCATACAATTTCAACATGATACATCACACATGCATACAATTTCAACATGATACATCACACATGCATACAATTTCAACATGATACATCACACATGCATGCATACAACATGATACATCACACATGCATACAATTTCAACATGATACATCACACATGTATACAATTACAACATGATACATCACACATGCATGCATACAACATGATACATCACACATGCATACAATTTCAACATGATACATCACACATGCATACAATTACAACATGATACATCACACATGCATACAATTACAACATGATACATCACACACGCACGCATACAACATGATACATCACACATGCACGCGTACAACATGATACATCACACATGCATGCGTACAACATGATACATCACACATGCATGCGTACAACATAATACATCACACATGCATACAATTACAACATGATACATCACACATGCATGCATACAACATAATACATCACACATGCATACAATTACAACATGATACATCACGCATGCATGCATACAACATGATACATCACACATACACGCATACAACATGATACATCGCACATGCACGCATACAACATGATACATCACACATGCATTCATACAACATGATACATCACACATGCATGCATGCAACATGGTACATCACACATGCATACATAAAACACGATACATCACACATGCATGCATACAACATGATACATCACACATGCATGCATACAACATGATACATCACACATGCATGCATACAACATGATACATGACACATGCACGCATACAACATGATACATCGCACATGCACGCATACAACATGATGCATCACGCATGCATGCATACAACATGATATATCACACATACACGCATACAACATGATACATCACACATGCACGCATACAACATGATACATCACACATGCATTCATACAACATGATACATCACACATGCATGCATAAAACACGATACATCACACATGCATGCATACAACATGATACATCACACATGCATGCATACAACATGATACATCACACATGCATTCATACAACATGATGCATCACACATGCATGCATACAACATAATACATCACACATGCATTCATACAACATGATACATGACACATGCATGCATACAACATGATACATCACACATGCATGCATACAACATGATACATCACACATGCATGCATACAACATGATACATCACACATGCACGCATACAACATGATACATCACACATGCTTTCATACAACATGATACATCACAATGCATGCATAAAACACGATACATCACACATGCATGCATACAACATGATACATCACACATGCATGCATACAACATGATACATCACACATGCATTCATACAACATGATACATCACACATGCATGCATACAACATGATACATCACACATGCACGCATACAACATGATACATCACACATGCATGCATAAAACACGATACATCACACATGCATGCATACAACATGATACATCACACATGCATGCATACAACATGATACATCACACATGCATTCATACAACATGATACATGACACATGCATGCATACAACATGATACATCACACATGCATGCATACAATATGATACATCACACATGCATGCGTACAACATGATACATCACACATGCATGCATAAAACCCGATACATCACACATGCATGCATACAACATGATACATCACACATGCATGCATACAACATGATACATCACACATACACGCATACAACATGATACATCACACATGCACGCATACAACATGATACATCACACATGCATGCATACAACATGATACATCACACATGCATGCATAAAACACGATACATCACACATGCATGCATACAACATGATACATCACACATGCATGCATACAACATGATACATCACACATGCATGCACACAACATGATACATCACACATGCATGCATACAACATGATACATCACACATGCATGCATACAACATGATACATCACACATACACGCATACAACATGATACATCACACATGCACGCATACAACATGATACATCACACATGCATGCATACAACATGATACATCACACATGCATGCATAAAACACGATACATCACACATGCATGCATACAACATGATACATCACACATGCATGCATACAACATGATACATCACACATGCATTCATACAACATGATGCATCACACATGCATGCATACAACATAATACATCACACATGCATTCATACAACATGATACATCACACATGCATGCATACAACATGATACATCACACATGCATGCGTACAACATAATACATCACACATGCATTCATACAACATGATACATGACACATGCATGCATACAACATGATACATCACACATGCATGCATACAACATGATACATCACACATGCATGCATACAACATGATACATCACAATTTCCAGTTTCTCTTTTCAACATGTTTAAAAAGGAGTAGGAAGAAGCAGAGCTTATTTAAGCCTACCCCTTTTCCTTTACATAGCCTTAGCTGACACTTGTATTCACTTCCTGTTCTCAAATGATTAACAATATACTCCATAAGTAATATCATTAAAAATAAATAGTAAGTTATATTTCATATGGTGAGATAAATAAAATTATGTAGAAAATGAATGGATGGATGAAATAAATTCAGAATGTTTATTTTCTTCTTTGTACTTTGTAAACACTTTAAATTTGAAGAGTTCCTCAAAGTGGATCATAATAGTACATTGTTTGATTTATTTGCTTAATCAATTCCATCATTTAATTCCACATACTGATATGCTAAAGGTATTAAGTGTTTTACGTGCATACAAATGTTTTAAAACTAAGGTTATATTTCTCCTCCTTAGTTTAGAAGAATTGTTGTACATTCTTGGCTAGCAGGTTATAGTTTACATCATTTTAAATGTTTGCAAATGCACCAAATCATTGAATTTCAATATTTGTGATTCAATAAATAAAGTTGGCCCTGCGATGAGGTGGCGATTTGTCCAGGGTGTACCCCGCCTTACGCCCGATTGTAGCCCGAAGGGAATAAGCGGTAGAAAATGGATGGATGTATAAATAAAGTGTTTGTATGTTCTCTATATCCAACATGATGTATTATTATAACTGATCTTTTTTGTAACACAGTTAGTAAATGAAGTGCACATTTGTAGTTATTTCCCATATTTCTACACAATAACTCAGATATGTAACACTAGAGAGCAGTAGACAATATGAAGTGATTTATATAACACAGTTAATGAATAAGTGTACTTTAGTCATTATTTCATCATATTTCTACACAATAACTCAGATATGGTAACACTAGTGAGCAGTAGAGAATATGAAGTGATTTTTGGTCCACAACATGTTTTGTTTTATTCATTATTGACGTGTTTCTTGCTACTTCATGTTGTATATTTTTATATGACATTTCCAGTTGAATTTATCATAAATCATTATACCTGGTTTAATTTACTCTTTCAATTTCTATTCCAGTCTATTTGTATTTGGTTTGACTTTCCCTTCTACTGTTACCAAATAGCATTATTTTACTTTTACTGAGATTCAAAGATAGTCTGTTTTTGTCAAACCATCTTTTTAATGTGTTCATTTCTTCTGTTATTATTTGTATTATCTTCTGTGTGTTTTCTCCTGAACAAAACACTGTTGTATCATCTGCCAATAGTAGTAACTTTAAGTCCTTTGTAACTTTACAAATGTCCTTTTATATAGATATTGAACAATTGTGGACCTAGTATTGATCCCTGAGGTACACCGCAGGATGTATTTAGTGTTGTAGATGTGTGTTGGCCAAGCTTCACGTATTGTTTCCTGTTTGTTAAATAACTTCTAATACAGTTAAAGACCAACCCTCTGATGCCATACCGTTCTAGTTTTTTAATTAGAATATTGTGATTAATTGTGTCAAATGCTTGAGTTAGGTTCATAAATACTGCTGCTGCACATTTTTTACTATCAATTGCATTGATTTTCTCTTCCGTTATTTCCATTAAAGCCATCTAAGTTGATCTTGCAACAAATGTTTTATTGCAGCATTTTTCACTTTCGGTTGTATTTGTTTGATGGTGTTTTCGGTTTTCAATCAGTGTTAAGTGCGTTTGGACATTGCTGAGCATTTGCATAATAATCATTAGAATGATGAAGAAGTCACGTCTTGAAATGTTTCACAATGTACAGACTTACACGTTGAATCAAACAAAGATATTCTAATTGACCATTCACCCAATATGAGGGCCTTTTGAGGGCCTTTTAAACTATCAATGTCAACTCAAAATAAACTTGAAATGCCCTCTTTTTTTAAGTCTACATCTGAAAATACACACAAGTATTAGACTACTCAAGATGTGTATTGGCCCATCTCATCTTTAGCGTAGAATTAGCAAAGGCTGTTGCTGAAATGTCATTCATATAAGACACTGAGCACATTGCCATGAACACAAAATATTTTAAAATGAAACAAAGAAAAATGGTTCGACAACAGTGCTGAGCTGTGATTTTTGTTTTGACTGTAATTGTAAAATATGTCTATTTTGACACTGTTCAGTTCTTCAGGAGACACTTTAGCTTCCTTATGAAAGTTGCTCTTTGTGTTGCCCAATTTGTGTTTGTGGTGTTGTACTTTTTTGTTTGCGCAGTTCTTGTAGTTAGTCTTTTTTCTAGTCGCAGTCCAGATTGCAATGATACATTTATCTGTTAGCCGCCCGCAATTACACAAAACTATGACGTTGAACAAGAACTGCACTTTTTATTTTATTTTTGCCTGGCATTCCCAATCCTTATTTAAGATAAGAACACATTTTTCTTTTAGTTATGCATTTTAAGTCGTAAAATGCGGCAAGTAAGAGGTGGCTAACACTTTAGCTAATGAGAGTACACTATTCCGACCATAAAAACCTCCAAAAAAATTGTCCAAAAAGTGCCAACAATACAATAATATTAACCAAGTCTTAGCAATATTGTTACTATAAGCACTTTTGCAGACAAACTATTTTTAACCACGATCATAGCGATCTAACTAGCTTGGCAAGCTACAGTATTGACATACTGAGCAGCTACTGCTGCTGCTGCATCGCCTCTGAGTTGGTAAAAGTTAATTCTACATTTTGAGTCATGCCTCTCACCTGGATAATAGAGGGTTGTGGCAGCAAACTGATAAGTCGGTCAACTTTGGCATCCAACTTATACCCGGATACGGTGAGAAAGACACAAAAAGACGACGGTACGCTGCATTTTTTTTAACCAATTGTGAGGATTATGATTAATTCTTCATCTAAACGGGAAGATATGAACATCCCATCAGTTGCAGACATCGTACAGTACGTGATTGTTTTATTATGTTTGAAATTTGTATGTCATGTTCAATACTTAGCAGTATAGTGCCAGATGATGCTTAGGGAAAAGTGAATGTTGAGATGCGTCTGAGCAAAATGTGTAAATATTACATGTTATTATGCATGTGCATGTATACTGTACTTACAGTGTGTATATAAAACCATGATGGAGGCTTTTGGATGTTTTGTAGAGTGTTGTATAGGCGGAATAGACGACTCTAATTATCTCCATCATTAGCTGACTTTTGCT
>NC_084746.1:40631909-40794409 GCF_033978785.1 Entelurus aequoreus | reverse complement strand
TATATATATATATATATATATATATATATATATATATATATATATATATATATATATATATATATATATATATATATATATATATGTATATATATATATATATAAAACAATGGTAAATGGGTTATACTTGTATAGCGCTTTTCTACCTTCAAGGTACTCAAAGCGCTTTGACACTATTTCCACATTCACCCATTCACACACACATTTACACCATGATGGCGGGAGCTGCAATGCAAGGTGCTAACCACGACCCAGGGTGAAGTGTCTTGCTCAAGGACACAACGGACATGACGAAGTTGGTAGAAGGTGGGGATCGAACCAGGAACCCTCAGGTTGCTGACACAGCCACTCTCCCAACTATATATATGTATATATATATATATATACACAGTATATATATATATATATATATATATATATATATATTTATATATATATATATATATATATATATATATATATATATATATATATATATATATATATATATATATATATATATATATATATATATATATATATATATATATATATATATATATGTGTTTCAAACAAGAGGACTAATGTGTGAAAGCAGGCGTGCACGTGTGCGTGTGCGTGTGCACGCTTCATTGAAAGAGTCTCTCTCTCTCTCTCACCCCCCACCCGGCCCCTCCCCCCCCCTCCTCCTCCTCCCTCCCCCCCCCCCGCTACCCGCGCGCAGCCTGGGTGGTCTCCCCCCTTGCCCTCCCTCCTCTCTCTCTCTCTCTCTCGCTCTCTCTCTCTCGCTCTCTCTCTCTCTCTCTCCGCACTTGGGTGAGCAGTTGCCTAGCAGCTAATAATAGGCGATGTTTGGGAGTCATTTGCTTCTTCTTCTCGGCCAATGGGAGCCGCAGCACTTTTCCATCTAACTCCCTTTTCACAGGCAGGATCCTCCAGACCTTGGCGCGACCAGATCGGAGGTGGACCTGACTCCCGGACTACAACTACTACTACTACTAGTACTACTCCTTGTACTATTACTTGTACTACTACTACTACTACTTGTACTACTCCTCACTGTGCGGACGCGCTGTGTGCGGGCGGATGACGACTGAAGGATCGCCGGGGATTTGTGCGCATGATGTGGGGATGCAGTTCCGAGACTGCTGCGGCTCCAAGGACGACTAGAAGACTTTCTTCCAAGCGGACGCATGTCGGATTACCGCCGCCGGCCTCTGTGAAGTCGCACCCGCTTTGTGTCGCCTCTCCGGACCATGCCGTCGGATCGCGGGGTTCCGGGAGCCGCCGGCGTCTTGAGAGATTTCCCCCCGAGTTCCAGGCGCTCCCAGCCGGCCGCCGACTGCTGCCAGGCTGCCTTGGCGCTTAAACACAAGCCAAAGGTTGGTCAAAGCTGCTGTTGGGACTCTTACTCTGAAGGCTCACAGCACAGTGAGCCAGGGGTCTTGTTTTGAAATGCTGTAGAGGAATTCACTGATTGACTTTGATCTGACAAAGCATCTTTGGATGCTTGGATCAATCAATCAATCAATGTTTATTTATATAGCCCTAAATGTGTTCCAAAGGTTTGTAGCAGACTGCAGGAACAGAGCACGCCATCCATGTCAGAAATTATGGAAAACATTAAATGAACACATCCAAACGCTGCTAATTGTGTTGCATCATGGGAGATCCTGCCCCAGCTCTAGAGAAGGTTCAGGTAGCGTGTTTGTGTTGCATTATGGGAGATCCTGCCCCAGCTCTGGAGCAGGTTAAGGTAGCATGTTTGTGTTGCATCATGGGTGATCCTGCCCCAGCTCTGGAGCAGGTTCAGGTAGCGTGTTTGAGTTGCATCATGGGAGATCCTGCCCCAGCTCTGGAGCAGGTTAAGGTAGCATGTTTGTGTTGCATCATGGGCGATCCTGCCCCAGCTCTGGAGCAGGTTCAGGTAGCGAGTTGGCTCCCAAAGATAGCTCCTGTTTTCTGTGTTTCTACTGGCATGGAAAGGTCGCCCATGTGACACCTGTTGCCATGTTCTTGTGCTCCTCAGGTGGGTCACAAAGCTCCTCTGTGGATCCAGGCCAGGTTCCAGGCCCTGCTCTTCTCTCTGGGTTGCCACATCCAGAGACACTGTGGCAAGGTGCTCTTCATCGGACTCTTAGTGTTCGGGGCTCTTTCTGTCGGACTCCGGGTGGCGGCCATCGAGACGGACATGGAGCAGCTGTGGGTGGAAGGTGAGTTCCACATGACTTCTCCTCTTCAAGCTGGAATGCTCTCCATAAGGTGCTTGCTTACTTTTGGAAAGGGGGAGTCTGGAGGTTCTCAACTCCTGTTTCCACTGTGGCAGAATGTGTAGTAGTTGCAGTGCTGTTAGTGGTGTCCATCAGGACCAGTCCACACACACACACACACACACACACACACACACACACACACACACACACACACACACACACACACACACACACACACACACACACACACACACACACACCGTCCTACATGGGTCAAAGCTATGGCACGTTTTCAGGGGCAGAAGCAGCTTGATTTGGTTTTTCACACCGGCCAAATTCCTTTTAAACCCCCAGGCTTTCAGTCTGATCCCTGCAGCAGATGGACTGTGAATGGTTGGCCATCTTTGAGAGGGGAAGGGGTGGGCTGGTGGGCTACCCCCCTCCTCCCCCCCGGGCTCCCTGTGTGGTCCCTAACTATTCTTGGATTCCATTCAACAAGAGGCAGGCACCCCCCCCCCCTCCCCCAGACCACCACCTCCTCCTGGTCTACCTCCTGCTCACAGTAAAAAAAAAAGCCAGTGAAGTTGACCCACCTGTTTTGCACGCTCTAAAAGCACCTCAGCAGTTGGTGAATATAAACACACCCTAGAGGGGCTTTTTGGGGGTCTTGTTTGCATAAATGAGTGTGTTCATCAACACCATCAGATAAATGATTGTGTTCATCAACACCATCAGATAAATGATTGTGTTCATCAACACCATCAGATAAATGATTGTGTTCATCAACACCATCAGATAAATGATTGTGTTCATCAACACCATCAGATAAATGATTGTGTTCATCAACACCATCAGATAAATTATTGTGTTCATAAACACCGTCAGATAAATGATTGTGTTCATCAACACCATCAGATAAATGATTGTGTTCATCAACACCATCAGATAAATTAGTTTGTTCATAAATACCATCAGATAAATGATTGTGTTCATCAACACCATCAGATAAATTATTGTGTTCATCAACACCATCAGATAAATAATTGTGTTCATCAACACCATCAGATAAATGATTGTGTTCATCAACACCATCAGATAAATTATTGTGTTCATAAACACCGTCAGATAAATGATTGTGTTCATCAACACCATCAGATAAATGATTGTGTTCATCAACACCATCAGATAAATTAGTTTGTTCATAAATACCATCAGATAAATGATTGTGTTCATCAACACCATCAGATAAATGATTGTGTTCATCAACACCATCAGATAAATTAGTTTGTTCATAAATACCATCAGATAAATTATTGTGTTCATCAACACCATCAGATAAATGATTGTGTTCATCAACACCATCAGATAAATGATTGTGTTCATCAACACCATCAGATAAATGATTGTGTGGGATGGAGTGTGTGCCACTTGTGTTGCTGTGGGACTGGAGTGTGTGTCAGTTGTGTTGCTGTGGGACTGGAGTGTGTGCCAGTTGTGTTGCTCTGGGATGGAGTGGGTGTCAGTTCTGTTGCTGTGGGACTGGAGTGTGTGCCAGTTGTGTTGCTCTGGGATGGAGTGTGTGTCAGTTGTGTTGCTGTAGGATGGAGTGTGTGTCAGTTGTGTTGCTGTGGGATGGAGTGTGTGTCAGTTGTGTTGCTGTGGGACTGGAGTGTGTGCCAGTTGTGTTGCTCTGGGATGGAGTGTGTGTCAGTTGTGTTGCTGTGGGATGGAGTGTATGTCAGTTGTGTTGCTGTGGGATGGAGTGTGTGTCAGTTGTGTTGCAGTGGGATGGAGTGTGTGTCAGTTGTGTTGCTGTGGGATGGAGTGTGTGTCAGTTGTGTTGCTATGGGATGGAGTGTGTGTCAGTTGTGTTGCTGTGGGATGGAGTGTGTGTCAGTTGTGTTGCTGTGGGATGGAGTGTGTGCCACGTGTGTTGCTGTGGGATGGAGTGTGTGTCAGTTGTGTTGCTGTGGGACTGGAGTGTGTGTCAGTTGTGTTGCTGTGGGACTGGGGTATGTGCCAGTTGTGTTGCTGTGGGATGGAGTGGGTGTCAGTTGTGTTGCTGTGGGACTGGAGTGTGTGCCAGTTGTGTTGCTCTGGGATGGAGTGTGTGCCAGTTGTGTTGCTGTGGGATGGAGTGTGTGTCAGTTGTGTTGCAGTGGGATGGGGTGTGTGTCAGTTGTGTTGCAGTGGGATGGAGTGTGTGTCAGTTGTGTTGCTGTGGAATTAGTGTGTGTCAGTTGTGTTGCTCTGGGATGGAGTGTGTGTCAGTTGTGTTGCTGTGGGATGGAGTGTGTCAGTTGTGTTGCTGTGGGATGGAGTGTGTGTCAGTTGTGTTGCTGTGGGATGGAGTGTGTGTCAGTTGTGTTGCTGTTGGATGGAGTGTGTTTCAGTTGTGTTGCTGTGGGATGGAGTGTGTGTCAGTTGTGTTGCTGTTGGATGGAGTGTGTGCCACTTGTGTTGCTGTTGGATGGAGTGTGTGCCAGTTGTGTTGCTGTGGGACTACAGGAAGCCAGGAGGCATCCCCCCTTTTAAAAATGCTGTGCCTTTAAGAGGCGGCCATGTTGTAAAGTCTCTTGTTTCCACCACGTTGACAAAGCCTCAATGGAGAGCAAAGTGCTGGTGGCACAAGGAGAAGTTCCTTCTCGCTTTTCTCCCGCACACAAATCCAGGAAAACACTAACACGCTGCACAGAAAGCGCAAGACAAAGCTAATAAGACGGTATCATGGTGAGGGGTGTTTGTTTCATTCACTCCGTTTGTGCGGGTCAAATATTGTGTGTTTTTTTTAAATGTTTTTATTTTAGAACGATTTTCTTTATGTGTGACAAGTATTGGCCGATAATTAGTTATTTATTTATTTGAAAGAACATCGCTTTACTTGACTGGGACAGTGCACATTCATTAAAAATTGCTGTAAATTTACCAGAATTTTTCATTTTTCATATATTTAAATGTTGTTGTTTTTTCCTCCAGAAAACAATTAAGTCACTTTTTTCACTAAATACCACTTGGCTTTCCAAGTACCACCACAATGACAACATTAAAATACAGTAGTGTAGTAGACCTAAGTATTCATTAAGTACCACCATAATGACAACATTAATATACAGTAGTGCAGTAGACCTAAGTATTCATTAAGTACCACCATAATGACAACATTAATATACAGTAGTGTAGTAGACCTAAGTATTCATTAAGTACCACCATAATGACAACATTAATATACAGTAGTGTAGTAGACCTAAGTATTCATTAAGTACCACCATAATGACAACATTAATATACAATAGTGTAGTAGACCTAAGTATTCATTAAGTACCACCATAATGACAACATTAATATACAGTAGTGTAGTAGACCTAAGTATTCATTAAGTACCACCATAATGACAACATTAATATACAGTAGTGTAGTAGACCTAAGTATTCATTAAGTACCACCATAATGACAACATTAATATACAGTAGTGTAGTAGACCTAAGTATTCATTAAGTACCACCATAATGACAACATTAATATACAGTAGTGTAGTAGACCTAAGTATTCATTAAGTACCACCATAATGACAACATTAATATACAGTAGTGTAGTAGACCTAAGTATTCATTAAGTACCACTATAGTGACCAACATTAATATACAGTAGCGTAGTAGGCCAAAATATTCATTAAAACAAGGCAGAGGTTTTATCTAACAAGCATGTTTGCTATTTTTGGCTACTGCAATATTTCACACGGTTTGAACAGTAACACTGTGTTTGAGTACCGTATTTAATAAAGTGATTCTTTGGCGTACCACTAGTGGTACACCTACCACAGTTTACTAATGTAATTCATAAAAGAGCCTATTTATTATTGTTGTTCATGTTTGTTTTGTCCCTGCATGACTTTAAAGAGATGAACACCATTTTAAATTCTGCACTGAAAAATAGATCAGTAAGAGAGAGTCCTGACATTATTGTCATTTTTCCCAACCTGCGTGTCCAATGTTTATTTGTATGGCTGCAGGACTTTACAGGACGTGAAGTTCATGTTGAAAATGTACAAAATACTGTGCTGAATTTGTTTCAATTCAAAGTAAGACCTGAACTACTGCAAACATGTTACTGTGACAGCACTTGTTGGGATATTAACAGTTCATTGCGGTATAGTTGAAGTATTAGTTCCAGTCTGTTACAGAAAACGTGGATTACAACGTGGTGAAGAAGTGTGTTGTCTCGGTTCTCAAACTTTGGCACGAGTACCGCTAGCGGGACACAAGGTCCATCCAGTGGTACGCAGAAGAATCGCTCTTCAATCTGTGTAACGTTAAATAAATTGATATTTAATTATTATTCAGGCCTACTACGCTACTGTGTTTTAAAAGTTTGGAGAGCCAAATGTTTTTTGAGGTGGTGCTTGGTGAACAAAGTTGGAGAACCACTAGGTAGATGAATCATTTGTTTAGTCATTAGACGTTTACAGCATGTGACACTCATGTCGTTAAAACACAGCACTTGAAACACAACAAACTGCTGCTAATTGCTTGTGAGATCAGGTGTGGATGTTGTCTTCACACCACACACCTGGTCAGGTGTCGGTCTTCACACACCTGGTCAGGTGTCGTCTTCACACCACACACCTGGTCAGGTGTCGGTCTTCACACACCTGGTCAGGTGTCGTCTTCACACACCTGGTCAGGTGTCGTCTTTACACACCTGGTCAAGTGTCGTCTTCACACACCTGGTCAGGTGTCGTCTTCACACACCTGGTCAGGTGTTGTCTTTACACCACACACCTGGTCAGGTGTCGGTCTTCACACACCTGGTCAGGTGTCGGTCTTCACTCACCTGGTCAGGTGTCGTCTTGACACCACACACCTGGTCAGGTGTCGTCTTCACACACCTGGTCAGGTGTTGTCTTTACACCACACACCTGGTCAGGTGTCGGTCTTCACACCACACACCTGGTCAGGTGTCGTCTTCACACACCTGGTCAGGTGTCGGTCTTCACTCACCTGGTCAGGTGTCGTCTTGACACCACACACCTGGTCAGGTGTCGTCTTCACACCACACACCTGGTCAGGTGTCGTCTTCACACACCTGGTCAGGTGTCTTCTTCACACACCTGGTCAGGTGTCGTCTTCACACCACACACCTGGTCAGGTGTCGTCTTCACACACCTGGTCAAACGTGTGGTCAGGTGTTGTCTTCACACACCTGGTCGAATGTCGTCTTCCTGCGTAAAATGTTTGTCTGCTTTGTGAGTGTGTGTGTTTACGTACTTGCTTTGTGAGTGTGTGTGTTTACGTACTTGCTTTGTGAGTGTGTGTGTTTACGTACTTGCTTTGTGATTGTGTGTGGTTACCTACCTGCTTTGTGAATGTGTGTGTTTACCTACTTGCTTTGTGAGTGTGTGTATTCACGTACTTGCTTTGTGAGTGTGTGTGGTTACCTACCTGCTTTGTGAGTGTGTGTGTTTACCTACCTGTTTTGTGAGTGTGTGTGTTTACCTACCTGCTTTGTGAGTGTGTGTTTGCCTACCTGCTTTGTGAGTGTGTGTGTTTATGTACTTGCTTTGTGAGTGTGTGTGTTTACCTACCTGCTTTGTGAGTGTGTGTGTTTACCTACCTGCTTTGTGAGTGTGTGTGTTTGCCTACCTGCTTTGTGAGTGTGTGTGTTTACCTACCTGTTTTGTGAGTGTCAAATGTCGTCTTCCTGCGTAAAATGTTTGTCTGCTTTGTGAGTGTGTGTGTTTACCTACCTGCTTTATGAGTGTGTGTGTTTACGTACCTGCTTTGTGAGTGTGTGTGTTTACCTACCTGCTTTATGAGTGTGTGTGTTTATGTACTTGCTTTGTGAGTGTGTGTGGTTACCTACCTGTTTTGTGAGTGTGTGTGTTTACCTACCTGCTTTGTGAGTGTGTGTGTTCACGTACTTGCTTTGTGAGTGTGTGTGGTTACCTACCTGCTTTGTGAGTGTGTGTGTTTACCTACCTGTTTTGTGAGTGTGTGTGTTTACCTACCTGTTTTGTGAGTGTGTGTGTTTACGTACTTGCTTAGTGAGTGTGTGTGTTTACCTACCTGCTTTGTGAGTGTGTGTGTTTACCTACCTGCTTTGTGAGTGTGTGTGTTTACCTACATGCTTTGTGAGTGTGTATGTTTACGTACTTGCTTTGTGAGTGTGTGTGTTTACGTACTTGCTTTGTGAGTGTGTGTGGTTACGTATCTGCTTTGTGAGTGTGCATGTTTACGTACTTGCTTTTTGAGTGTGTGTCTTTACCTACCTGCTTTATGAGTGTGTGTGTTTATGTACTTGCTTTGTGAGTGTGTGTGTTTACCTACCTTCTTTGTGGGGGTGTGTGTCTACCTACCTGCTTTATGAGTGTGTGTGTTTACGTACCTGCTTTGTGAGTGTGTGTGTTTACCTACCTGCTTTATGAGTGTGTGTGTTTATGTACTGGCTTTGTGAGTGTGTGTGGTTACCTACCTGTTTTGTGAGTGTGTGTGTTTACCTACCTGCTTTGTGAGTGTGTGTGTTTACCTACCTGCTTTGTGAGTGTGTGTGTTTGCCTACCTGCTTTGTGAGTGTGTGTGTTTACCTACCTGTTTTGTGAGTGTGTGTGTTTAGCTACCTGCTTTATGAGTGTGTGTGGTTACGTACTTGCTTTGTGAGTGTGTGTGTTTACGTACCTGCTTTGTGAGTGTGTGTGTTTACCTACCTGTTTTGTGAGTGTGTGTGTTTACGTACTTGCTTTGTGAGTGTGTGTGGTTACGTACTTGCTTTGTGAGTGTGTGTGGTTACGTACCTGCTTTGTGAGTGTGTGTGTTTACCTACCTGTTTTGTGAGTGTGTGTGTTTACGTACTTGCTTTGTGAGTGTGTGTGGTTACGTACTTGCTTTGTGAGTGTGTGTGGTTACGTGCCTGCTTTGTGAGTGTGTGTGTTTACGTACCTGTTTTGTGAGTGTGTGTGTTTACCTACCTGTTTTGTGAGTGCGTGTGTTTACCTACCTGTTTTGTGAGTGTGTGTGTTTACCTACCTGTTTTGTGAGTGTGTGTGTTTACCTACCTGTTTTGTGAGTTGTGTGTTTACCTACCTGCTTTGTGGGTGTGTGTTTTTACCTACCTGCTTTGTGAGAGTGTATGTTTACCTTTCTGCTTTGTGAGTGTGTGTGTTTACCTACCTGCTTTGTGAGTGTGTGTGTTTACTTACCTGCTTTGTGAGTGTGTGTGTTTACCTACCTGCTTTGTGAGTGTGTGTGTTTACCTACCTGTTTTGTGTGTGTGTGTGTTTACCTACCTGTTTTGTGAGTGTATGTGTGTTTACCTACATGTTTTATGAGTGTGTATGTTTACCTACCTATTTTGTGAGTGTGTGTGTTTTTACCTACCTGCTTTTGAGTGTGTGTGTTTACATACCTACCTGCAGGACCACCAGGGCTTTGGCCAAATAGCACTTTTTAGGGCAGAATTAGGTGCACACCTGCGTCGAACTATCTTAGTCTGAGGAAAATAGGACAAGGTACACGTCCATTATCACCTCCCACTTCCAAGTGTGAAAGTGGAGCTCGGCAACGTGTGGCTCGGGCCCTGGAGGGGGGGTGCAGGAAGAGGAGAGTGATGGTGGAAGACACCGAGGGGTGGGGGGGGGGGTTGTGTCAGGAAGACTGGAAGTTTACGGCTCGCTGACATTCTTCCATTTGCCTTGTCTGGTGTTATCAGTGTGGTGAGGTGTTGCTCTTGTAAAAAAGAAACATCTGCGGCGGGAAAAGAGAGAAATGTTTCTGTAAAGAAAGGAGTTGAGGTGAGCCGTGACGGCACGTTCAGGGTCCAAACACCAGTGCTGGGGAGACCACATCGGAGAGAGGGGTCCTGTGTACAGTAGAGCAGCATAGCCATGGAGCATCCACACCAGGCCTACAATGCTGGAGAACGTAGGCACCAAAATCACCAAATGTACTGTGTTGGAAGGGCTTCTCTGGAGACAAACCCCGGCAGGTAAATGCTACAAGTCATCAGCGCGCGGCCCAGGTCAGACAGAGAAAGGCGCTCTATGAGGCATTATTGGAGGGGAATATGCCCCAGCTAGATAAATAAACTCCCAGTGCTCAGGACCTCACTGGTGGAGAACAAACAAGAGCAGAGTCAACCTGGGTCACCTCCCAATGTTTATTTTTTACACTCCATCCTCCAGTCCAAGTCATGCCTTGCCTTTCTCAAACACACACACACACACACACACACACACACACACACACACACACACACACACACACTGAGCAGGACCAGCCCTCAGACAACACGAAGCTTTAGACGCATGTTCATCAGACCTGACCAGAAGAAACACACTCGGTGGATTCATCATTGCGCATTACACTCAACTTTAGAGGAGAATTGTTATGCTTTAAACGTTTGAGTTACAAGCATCCCCGGCATGAGTTGGTGTACCAGAGTGGACCCTGTAAAATCACACCAAAACCCTGCGGTTTTAAGTTGTAGCCAAAGACGGACATAACTTTGTTTTCCAACCATGGAAAGGACGAAAGGGAGTGTGAAGGCCAAGAACGTTAAAATCATATCCAAACAGTGGATTTGTAGCTATGAAAATATGGAAAAGCTGCAGATGGTGTGTTTGATGGAGAAGCAGCCAGAAAGAGATAGTGTAAGATAAATTATCATTACGTTACTGTAGTTGTTTGATTTTGTACAATTTTTCTTATCTATGAGTAATTTTTTACTTTTAAAGGGCATGTTACATGTTAAAATTGTAACAAGCACCCAATACATTGATTTCAAAGATTTCAGTGGGCAACGTTGATTTGAGATGCAAGTGTTTTGAGTTAAGAGCGCCGCCACAGAACCAATAAAGCTCGTAAGTTGAGGTACTACTGTATTTTACACCTTATGTGCTGTATCGTTTAGCTGATTATGAGGAAAAACTAACCATCCATTTATTATATTATAAATGGGAGGGAGACTGTGCTGAACTCCTCTTTCCATGTCAGTGTAAGCTCTTCGGTGATGCGCGATACCACAGTAAAGTTCAGGCTTGTATCGGCGATACCAATCCGATACCGATGCTTTGTGCAAACATTTATAACGTGTCTGCTTTGTGTATTTTCAAATAGTAACATTTCTATTTAAAAAAACAATAAAACTGTAGAAAAAAGCAAACATTTGGAATGTATGAGAAACAGCTGACATTTTAAAATGAATAATAATAATATACTTAGTCACCTATAACACAAAGTGTTGTCTTTAAACATATATCATATCTGTTTTTAGCTTTTAAAATAATTTTTACAAAAATTCATCCAAATGGCCCACCATGCCTGACTTTTCGGCCCTCTGTGGAAAAGGTTTCGACATCCCTGATGTAAAATATTATAAACTCCCCACAAAAAATATATATACCTATAATAATAAACAAAGTTTAGTTATTAAAAAAATTAAATAACACTAAACTATGAATTAATTTAAAAAATGACAACAACCATAATAAATAATATTATTATTATGAATATTTTCGCACAGGCAGAATTTTTGACACACTAAGTTAGGCATTTACACATTTGTATTATTAATATTTCTTACATGGGGAAAAAAACAACAGCAAAAAAAATGTAATAAAAAAGAACAAAAATAAGTGTGTAATGAGAAAAAGCTTAAATGGTCCAACTAATAATTAATAATAATATACTTACAAAGTGGCACAATATCTGTTTTTAGCATTTAAAGAAATTAAAAAAAATATTGTATATTTTGACTATTCAGTGTGCGTTAGAGGTGGGAATCTTTGGCCGCCTCACGTTTCCATCAGGTTTTAATTATGGATGCATCTTGAATTGATGTATATTGATGCACTTTTACATTTATTTTCCTTTCACTGAATATGCGTTTATCACTTGCAACTATAAAAAAACAGTGCATTTGTAATAATAAACAATCAAATTAATTTATTAAAATCATGGAAATGTGTGACCATAAAATAGATGTGGGACCTCTGGGTGAGCTGCACTTTACAACTGTCTGCATGACTTTATTTACAATAAATACATCGATTATTGACGTTTACTAATCGATTTTATCATCGTCCATGTCGGAATTGCAAAGCATCTAAAAATCGATTATTTCCCCCACTTCTACTAAAGTATGGATATTTGGGATTTGAGATTGGAT
This sequence comes from Entelurus aequoreus, assembly GCF_033978785.1. Classification (NCBI taxonomy): domain Eukaryota; kingdom Metazoa; phylum Chordata; class Actinopteri; order Syngnathiformes; family Syngnathidae; genus Entelurus; species Entelurus aequoreus. The sequence continues at coordinate 40,782,059 of NC_084746.1, read as the reverse complement.
ATTAGAGCATAATACGTCATACTGGTCTCCTTGAAACAGCGCCTCTGCTGGTTGCAGCCAAGTACTGCGCTCTAATTGGCCTCAATTCCTTCAACGAATCAACATTGGAGTCCTCCATGCAGAGATCCTTAATGATGATTATTAAGCCCGCTGCTATCTTGTACGAGCCTGTCAAAATCCAAACTGTCAGAGGAGCCACAGATAAAAGGAGCCCGCATTGTCTTTGCGGTGCGCGACATAAAGCGACACCAGTCACCTTTGCAGCGTTTACAGCGCCGTGGTATAAAACCTTGAAGAGCGACGTGGAGGGAGGACTGGACAGTTTCTTGCTGTAAAAAAGAAGGAGAAGAAAGAAATGATCAATTCATTTCTGCTGTGAATGAGACCAGCAAGGTGGAAAAGTTGTGCCTTTCAGGCGGGGATGAATGTATGTTGCAAGCACACATTAAGCAGTATTAGCGCTCAGTGGAGTGTCTAATGTGACTATTTTCCACACTGCCCATGATTAGCATAATTAGCCTATACATATGGAAATGGAAAGTGCCTAAATGCCAGCTCTGCTGGAAATTGATGTGCACGTCTGAATAGAATGTAAGTGAAACAGGTTTTTTTTTTCCTACTGTTCCTCCGGCCAGGAGGATCTTTCTCACATCCACGTATGGATGGGGATTCTATTCTGACCCTCGCTAACAGACCAGCGCAACACAGAAGACTGTATTTCCCTAGGTCAGCTCGCCGAGTGCCAGCACAAGCCCCCCCCTCTCTACACTGAAAACTCTCGCAGCCTCCAGTCTGGCATTGTTTTACAAGCTGGGAACGTTTTGGTCCGTTTGTTGTGAGAAAGACAAGAGGGAAAAAAATGTCTCGCTTTATTTGATTCCGCTGTTTGTTGGGGAAACATGTGAAAGAAATGACAAAAGGGTACGCGAAGGGTGGCCCATCAGACTCTGCTGGGTCCACATGTGACAAAGGGAGACTGGTTCTTCAAAAATGTGGACTGGGTCACGTCCTGTGCGTAATGTATTTTTCTTTCGGGATATCCATGTAACAAATTAGCACAGTCCAATACTGTAACATTGACCCTTATATTTCACAACAATGAACTGTTATTTCACAATAAGACAATAATGTCTAGGGCAGTGGTTCTTAACCTGGGTTCGATCGAACCCTTGGGGTTCGGTGAGTCGGGCTCAGGGGTTCGGCGAAGGTCAAGACACACCCGACTCATCGTGTAAATAAAAACTTCTCCCTATCGGCGTATTTCGGATACGGCAACATTTGACTGATTTGCAGGTGTGTAATTTTGTTGTGAGTTTCTGCACTGTGTTGGTTTTGTTGTTTGAACAAGGTGATTTTCATGCACGGTTCATTTTGTGCACCAGTAAAAAAACATGGTAACACTTTAGTATGGGGAACATATTCACCATTAATTAATTGCTTATTAACATGCAAATTAGTAACATATTAGCTCTTAACTAGTCATTATTAAGTTTTTATTAATGCCTTATTCGGCATGGCCTTATTATAACCCTAACCCTCTAACCCTGGCCCTAACCCTCTAACCCTAACCAAATAACTCTAAATTAAGTCTTTATTACTTAGAATATGTTCCCCTAGTGTCCAAAAACTCTAAATTAAGTTTTTGTTACTTAGAATATGTCCCCCATACTAAAGTGTTACCAAAAACATATAACTTTGTCTTGGAATTTGAATTTGAATTTTATTTTTTTCACTAAAGAAGGGTTCGGTGAATGCGCATATGAAACTGGTGGGGTTCGGTACCTCCAACAAGGTTAAGAACCACTGGTCTAGGGATGTTCCTATCAGGGTTCTACGCGGCCGATCCCAATCTTCCATGAGTGAGATTGTATCAAACTGTACATTTTCATGTATTTATGCTATTTATGCCATTACTTCGTCCCTTTTATTGCATCACAACAAAGTCAAGAGTACACAATAACTCAACTACCATCTGCTACGTGTTGAAGTCCTTCCGTCCTCATTTGTCCATGGAATTGTTCCCAAAGCTTGTAAACAATCACAAAAAAAGTTATTTTGAAAAAATACAAATATCGACCCAATCAGTCTGGTATCAATCATGTACTGTTACTACACTATTGACGTGATGATACTTAAGAATCTAAAAAAAATGCAGTTCATGAGGTGCTTATTTTAGCTTAGGGAAGCATAATTAGCTGCTAAAAATAAATACAGTGTCAGCCATAGGGGATCGGCATTTAAAGGCAATAATCACATACTTTTTCATCCCAATCGGCCGATACCTATCGATCGGCACATCCCTCGTAATATCACAGCAAATGACTGTCAATTCAAACTAATTTGCCTCTTCAGGGGTTCCTGCTTGTGAGTGTAGGTGTATTGTATAACCCAGAGAGTTACTAGTGCAAGTTACAGTCATTAACCAGTAAAATCACTATTTTGCAGTTACAGTGAATTGCTGTAAAGATACTTACTGCCAAACTAATGTAGTCCTTGTGGACTTAACAATGAATGTTTTTCAAAACAAGACATTGTCCCTGCTTGGAAGCAAGCACTTATGTCGCAGGTAGAAGAAGAAGAAGCTTTCAACCCTCCTCTTTTTGGGGTCTTCCTCCAGAACAGCGTGGGGCCTTTCAGAGGCCCCCCCTAATCCAGCTAATCTACCACGCTAAACTTTGAAGGTGGCCTGGCCTGACCTAGTGTGGCCTGGAACCAGGGACTATAGGCCTGGACCTCACCACCACCACTGGTTTGGCTGTTCTCCGAGCCTTACATATATATATATATATATATATATATATATATATATATATATATATATATATATATATATATATATATATATATATATATATATATATATATATATATGTATATATATATATATATATATATATATATATATATATATATATATATATATATATATATATATATATATATATATATATATATATGTATATATAGTTTTCTCAGCTATAGGGAAATCTGAGCGTTGTGTTTTATTCCAAAGGGAAGGGTCAAAAGGAGAGGAAATGACTGGTTGGAGCCCAGCGTTTATACCGGACCACACACACACACACACACGCACACACACACACATATGAGCACACAGACGTTCATACAAACATTATGTCTGCACAGCGTAGTCACGGAGCCATGTCAAGGCTTGTTTTGACGTTTTTTCTTTCTTAAACGTTGGGAAATGAAGCTCTTTAAAGCCAGCGTAAGAATTGTTTGTCAAGGCAATCTTTATTCACTTTTACTACCGTGGATTCACAGTTAAATCCTCAAAATGCTCCTGTAGTGAATGAACAATCCACTTGGCTGTTAAAACCCCAGTCTCCTTACTTTAAGGGTTTTTTTTTCTTATAAATGTACAAAAATACACCTTTTATGTATATTGTATGTATGTATTTGTATATAGGCCCACATATGTATGTATATACCCTAAGGAGAACTTAATTTTCCAGGAAGTGTCTCTTGAAGAGAGTGTGGGGGCACGGCAGTGAAGAAAGAGGGGAGGAAAAGAGAGAAGTGGTTTAGTGGAGTTGTGTTGAGGTGTTTGAGGCCGGACCAGGGCGAGGAGAGAGAGCGAGAGAGAGAGAGCGAGAGAGCTTGGGTGGTCCAGATGGGAGGAAGGAGACACAAATAGCTATAATTTACTTCAGCAGGCCTGTAATTACAGAGTCTCTCTCTCCGAGCCACCCAGTTCCTGTTCGCATCAAAACCCCAAACGCTGTAGAGGTTAACGTTTGAAATGTCAAAAAAGGTTTAACAGATGTCAACGAGGCGCAAGGATGGAAGATGTTGCACTTTTGTCTTTTGGGGTTTTTTTTTGGGGGGGGGGGGCAGTTGGATGAAATAATCCGTAAACATTTTGTGTGGAATTGTTGCTCAATCAATGGGGACTTCAAAGTCATGTTTGTGTAACCACAACATGTGTTGCTCTTCTTCTCCTGACAAACACACCACATGGTGGCACTGTTTTTACACCCCCGTAACTTGGAGTGACTTGAAATTTCTCCCGAGAAAATTTTAGGGCGTGTCGCCGAATGCCCATGGAAATTGGTGCGCACCTTTGGTAGCCTGACAGGCACATGTGTGTAAAGTTGGAGCAAGACTGGTTGAAAAACTTCTGAAATCTGACCATTCGTCTAAGGCTTACACAACTTTGAGGATGTATTACGTGCCATACAGACAATACTATTTTCATATCATAATAATGCATTTTAATAACACATTTAGCTGTGCAATATATCCCAAATGGCCTCTTAATAAGTGCAATAATACTGGACTGTGAAACAGAATAATGTGCAATAACCTGTCACCTTACACCTCTGTCACTTTATATATGTATATATATGTGTATGTATATATGTATGTATATATGTATGTATATATATGTGTATATGTATATGTATACACTACCGTTCAAAAGTTTGGGGTCACATTGAAATGTCCTTATTTTTGAAGGAAAAGCACTGTACTTTTCAATGAAGATAACTTTAAACGAGTCTTAACTTTAAAGAAATACACTCTATACATTGCTAATGTGGTAAATGACTATTCTAGCTGCAAATGTCTGGTTTTTGGTGCAATATCTACATAGGTGTATATAGGCCCATTTTCAGCAACTATCACTCCAGTGTTCTAATGGTACAATGTGTTTGCTCATTGGCTCAGAAGGCTAATTGATGATTAGAAAACCCTTGTGCAATCATGTTCACACATCTGAAAACCGTTTAGCTCGTTACAGAAGCTACAAAACTGACCTTCCTTTGAGCAGATTGAGTTTCTGGAGCATCACATTTGTGGGGTTAATTAAACACTCCAAATGGCCAGAAAAAGAGAACTTTCATCTGAAACTCGACAGTCTATTCTTGTTCTTAGAAATGAAGGCTATCCCACAAAATTGTTTGGGTAACCCCAAACTTTTGAACGGTAGTGTGTATATATATATATATATATAACTATATATATATATAAATATATATATATATAGTTATATATATATATATATATGTATATGTGTAGATATATGTATGTATGTATATATGTGTATATATATATATATGTATATATGTGTATGTATGTACCGTATTTTTCGGTTTATAAGTCGCAGTTTTTTTCATAGTTTGGGGGTGCGACTTATACTCTGGAGCGATTTATGTGTGAAATTTTTAACACATTACCGTAAAATATCAAATAATATTATTTATCTCATTCACGTAAGAGACTAGACGTACCAATAGAAGAGGAAGCGGTGCATTGTCTACCTTTGGAGTTGGCAGAGTTGTTTAGAAGCGACATTGAGGAAGAAGATTTCGTCGGATTTAGCGATTAGGAGTGACAGATTGTTTGGTAAACGTATAGCATGTTCTATATGTTATAGTTATTTGAATGACTCTTACCATAATATGTTACGTTAACATACCAGGAAAGTTCTCAGTTGGTTATTTATGCGTCATATAACGTACACTTATTCAGCCTGTTGTTCACTATTCTTTATTTATTTTAAATTGCCTTTCAAATGTCTATTCTTGGTGTTGGATTTTATCAAATACATTTCCCCAAAAAATGCGACTTATACTCTAGTGCGACTTATGTTTTTTTTCCTCCTTTATTATGCATTTTCGGCCGGTGCGATTTATACTCCTGAGCGATTTATAATCCGAAAAATACGGTATGTGTATACATGTATATGTATGTGTATATATATGTATATATATGCATATGTATGGGTATATGCATGTATGTGGATATATACATATATATAGATCTATATCTTCTTTTTTACCTTTTTACTATTTATATTACTGTATAATTGTGTATGCACCTTAGGGGATCTGCTCCAATTTGGTTGTTCTTTGAACCTGTTCACTGTAATAATGACAATAAAACTCTATTCTATTCTATTCTATTCTAAATCACTAAACCTCACCTGCAATAAACCTTTCTTACAAGCTGGAGGAGTTCATGATCAGGACTCGCTAAACATGCTACACTACACACATGACAATGCATTGCTAACCGCTATGCCAGAGCTCTTGAATGTGTACTGGGATGGGTGGATCGACCGTAATGTAGTATCAGTATTGTTTTACCCTTTTTTTATGTGTTTTTGTTATTGTTTACCAACTGAGGTAAAAAAGAGTCAAAACGTTTTATTTTGTATGGTTATTATACGTCTTGTATGTCATTTTGAGGGGATAAGGCGGGGGTCGGCAACCGGTTGCTCTTTCGCGCCGCCCTAGTGGCTCCTTGAAACTTTTTCAAAAATGTGTGAAAATGGAAAAAGATGAGGGAAAAAATATATTTTTTGTTTTAATAAGGTTTGTGTAGGAGGACGAACATGACACAAACCTTCCTAAGTGTTATAAATCCCACTGTTTATATTAAACATGCTTCACTGATGACAGTATTTGGCGAGCGCCGTTTTGTCCTACCAATTTCGTCGGTCCTTGAACTCACCGTAGTTTGTTTACATGTGTAACTTTCTCTGATGCTGCCACAGAAAGACATGTTTTGTGCCACTCCTTCTTTGTCTAATTTTGTCCACCGAACGTTTTATGCTGTGTGTGAATGCACAAAGGTGAGCTTTGTTGATGTTATTGACTTGTTGGAGTGCGAATCAAGCATATTTGGTCACTGCATGACTGCAAGCTAATCTATGCTAACATTCTATTTAGGCTAGCTGTATGCACATATTGCATCATTATGCCTCATTTGTAGGTATATTTGAGCTCATTTAATTTCCTTTACTTATGTCTTCTGTGTATTTAATGTATGTCTCATGTCTCACAACTCATTATCTGTATGTTGTATTGGCTGCATTTATGATAGCTGTTTGTGTGCCATGTTGTTCCAGACCACAGCAAACATTACCCAGCTTGCAAAGATTGTAATAAATCCACTAGAATTTAACTTTAACTTGGACACACACATCTATACCTTTGGTCATTCTTAGACAGTTATTTCCAGGAGTTATCTCACTTTCTCAGTTTTACTCATATTTTCCAAAATCTGTAGAATAAATATTCAATTTGGCGACTATTTGCGTCAGCCTGCAACACATAGTCATTTTGATAGTAGGCTAATACAACTAATATAGACACTTACATCATGTGTTGTCTTCATTATAACACTTATACAATACTTTTAAAGTAATTTTGATAGTAGGCTAATATAACTATGATAGACACTTACATCATGTGTTGTCATCATTATAACACTTATACAATACTTTTAAAGTCATTTGAAAGTAGGCTAATATAACTAATATAGACACTTACATCATGTGTTGTCTTCATTGTAACACTTATATAAAACTTTTAAAGTCATTTTGATAGTAGGCTAATATAACTCATATAGACACTTCCATCATGTGTTGCCTTCATTATAACACGTATATAAGACTTTTAAAGTCATTTTGATAGTAGGCTAATATAGCTAATATAGACACTTACATCATGTGTTGCATTCATTATAACACTTATATAACACTTTAATTTTTTTTGTATTTTTGTTCCAATATGGCTTGTTCAACACTTTGGGTTGCCGACCCCTGGGATAAGGAAATTATATACACTACCGTTCAAAAGTTTGGGGTCACCCAAACAATTTTGTGGAATAGCCTTCATTTCTAAGAACAAGAATAGACTGTCGAGTTTCAGATGAAAGTTCTCTTTTTCTGGCCATTTTGAGCGTTTAATTGACCCCACAAATGTGATGCTCCAGAAACTCAATCTGCTCAAAGGAAGGTCAGTTTTGTGGCTTCTGTAACGAGCTAAACTGTTTTCAGATGTGTGAACATGATTGCACAAGGGTTTTCTAATCATCAATTAGCCTTCTGAGCCAATGAGCAAACACATTGTACCATTAGAACACTGGAGTGATAGTTGCTGGAAATGGGCCTCTATACACCTATGTAGATATTGCACCAAAAACCAGACATTTGCAGCTAGAATAGTCATTTACCACATTAGCAATGTATAGAGTGTATTTCTTTAAAGTTAAGACTAGTTTAAAGTTATCTTCATTGAAAAGTACAGTGCTTTTCCTTCAAAAATAAGGATATTTCAATGTGACCCCAAACTTTTGAACGGTAGTGTAAGTATTTGTGCAATTTGAGCACATCCCATAGGGGGCGCCACTAATGTTAATTTCAGTTACACAATGTGACAACATTGAAACAGGAGTTGAGAACGTTCAAAAAGCAAACGGGCATCCCTGCTGGATCATTTCCAGTGCTAACCACTGGAGCCAGGAGGAAATGACCTGTTGCCGTCTAACGTCTGTGTCAACATTCAGAGGAATGTCCATTTTGGGGATGGCACGGGCGACTGCAAATAAACGAGGTGATGCGATATCCTCAAGGTAATTAAAGCTGTGAAAGTGCAACGGAGAACTATTGGACGGCGTCTCCGAGGGGGCCACCCCAGCTCTAGCCTGATCTCACACTTTCTTTGGCCTCCTGCTTTGTTTTTTCTTTCCTCCCCATCAATTTTGGGCCGCTCCAGGGTTTTGGGGATGGGACGACTACAGAATCTGGCAAGGAGTTGAGAATAAGACGAGGTAAAGTCGGGATGGAGTGCTGAAAGTGACCAAAAGAGTGACAGGAGTTAGAATTAGGAAGGAGATACTTTCCATAGGCCCGCCCTCCTCGCTATTGTCATGTAGCGGGACAGCGAGGGGGGCAGACTCTTGTGATGTTTCATGTCCACTTGGCACAGGCACATGTTTCAGTTCCACTTGGCACAGGCACATGTTTCATGTCCACTTGGCATGTTTCATGTCCACTTGGCACAGGCACATGTTTCATGTCCACTTGGCATGTTTCATGTCCACTTGGCACAGGCACATGTTTTATGTCCACTTAGCATGTTTCATGTCCACTTGGCATGTTTCATGTCCACTTGGACAGGCACATGTTTCATGTCCACTTGGCATGTTTCATGTCCACTCTGCATGTTTCATGTCCACTTGACACAGGCACATGTTTCATGTGCACTTGGCACAGGCACATATTTCAGTTCCACTTGGCACAGGCACATGTTTCTTGTCCACTTGGCATGTTTCATGTCCACTTGGACAGGCACATGTTTCATGTCCACTTGGCATGTTTCATGTCCACTCTGCATGTTTCATGTCCACTTGGACAGGCACATGTTTCATGTCCACTTGGCATGTTTCATGTCCACTCTGCATGTTTCATGTGCACTTGGCACAGGCACATATTTCAGCTCCACTTGGCACAGGCACATGTTTCTTGTCCACTTGGCATGTTTCATGTCCACTTGGCACAGGCACATGTTTCATGTCCATTTGGCATGTTTCATGTCCACTTGGCATGTTTCTTGTCCACTTGGCATGTTTCATGTCCACTTGGCACAGGCACATGTTTCATGTCCATTTGGCATGTTTCATGTCCACTTGGCAAAGGCACATGTTTCATGTCCACTTGGCATGTTTCATGTCCACTTGGCATGTTTCTTGTCCACTTGGCATGTTTCATGTCCACTTGGTATGTTTCATGTCCAATTGACACAGGCACACGTTTCTTGTCCACTTGGCATGTTTCATGTCCACTTGGCAAAGGCACATGTTTCATGTCCACTTGGCATGTTTCATGTCCACTTGGCACAGGCACATGTTTCATGTCTACTTGGCATGTTTCATGTCCACTTGGCACAGGCACATGTTTCATGTCCACTTGGCACAGGCACATGTTTCATGTCAACTTGGCACAGGCACATGTATCATGTGCACTTGGCACAGGCACATGTTTCATGTCCACTTGGCATGTTTCGTGTCCACTTGGCACAGGCACATGTTTCATGTCCATTTGGCACAGGCACATGTATCATGGGCACTTGGCACAGGCACATGTTTCATATCCACTTGGCATGTTTCATGTCCACTTGGCACAGGCACATGTTTCATGTCCACTTGGCACAGGCACATGTTTAATGTCCACTTGGCACAGGCACAGATGCCCCCGGCTGGCCAAGTCTTTTCAGGGCAACCTCCTGTAATTAAGAGCATTCCTGCAGCCTCTTTCCCAGCTGGCTGTCTCTGACTCACCTCTTCAATCACATACACTTACTTGACTTTTGATTGGATTCTGTGCAGCGCCACCATCCATGTGTGCAGCGCCACCATCTATGTGTGAAGCGCCACCATCCATGTGTGCAGCGCCACCATCTATGTGTGAAGCGCCACCATCCGTGTATGCTCCCCCTAACCCTTCATGGGACAATGTCTACACAATATATTACATTCTGTTCCACAAATACATGAGTTTGTTTCTATTTGAATAAATATTGTATATTATTTCATTTAATTGCTCATTTTAGCATTCATATCATCCTATGTACTGCGTTACTATTAGGTACTGAAGTGGGTACTTTTACAGGGATTGACCCAATTCTGTGGGTAGTACCGAATATCGATTGACGTAACATCAGACGTTGCCACTTTTCCATGCCGTGACCTCTGGGTGGGATCAAACACACGCTAACGGGCTATCTATCTCCAGGTTATGTTACCACTTTCCATGCCATGCCATGCAAAATTGCTAATTTTGCATGGCAGTTTCAACACCTCCAAATGTGTAAATGAAAACTACAACTCAGACGCCTGTTACAATAACAGTAATAAATACAATACTTGCAGTATAAACACTTTTTAAGGCACAGCAATAGACTAGAATCATCTTAATGGCAAAGACTACTTCCTAGCTTTTCAACACAACACTACTGCTTTCAAACGTCTTGGAATTGCAACTGCATGCAAAGTCTACTATACAACACTGTACTTGCAAATGAGACTCAGAAGTGTAAGACATCAAGATAATACAACAGTTATCATTATCAGCTCAGTGTTACACGAAAAACATGATGTGATTGTAAAACTAATGAATATTTATTAACACAAACGCACTCAGAAGTACCGAAGTTGGTATCAAACTTGATTGGTTCTATTTATTTTATCAATATATTATGTCAGTCATTCTGAAACCGGGATTTGTGTACCACTAGGGGTTACACAAGTTCCATCTAGTGGCACACCAAATAATTTTATTTTCCTATATTCAAACCCAGTGATACTGTTCAAACTGTGTGTGATGTTACAGTGGCTAAAATATTAGGTATACTTGTCAAATAAAACCTCTTCCTCGTTTTTAATGAACACCTAGGCCTACTATGCTTCTGTATTTCAATGTTGGCTATTATGGTTGTACTTAATGAATACTTAGGTCTACTACACTACTGTATTTAATGTTGTCATTATAGTGGTACTTAATGAATACTTAGGTCTACTACACTACTGTATTTAATGTTGTCATTATGGTGGTACTTAATGAATACTTAGGTCTACTACACTACTGTATTTAATGTTGTCATTATGGTGGTACTTAATGAATACTTAGGTCTACTACACTACTGTATTTTAATGTTGTCATTATGTTGGTACTTAATGAATACTTAGGTCTACTACACTACTGTATTTAATGTTGTCATTATGGTGGTACTTAATGAATACTTAGGTCTACTACACTACTGTATTTAATGTTGTCATGATGGTGGTACTTAATGAATACTTAGGTCTACTACACTACTGTATTTTAATGTTGTCATGATGGTGGTACGTAATGAATACCTAGGTCTACTACACTACTGTATTTTAATGTTGTCATTATGGTGGTACTTAATGAATACTTAGGTCTACTACACTACTGTATTTTAATGTTGTCATTATGGTGGTACTTAATGAATACTTAGGTCTACTACACTACTGTATTTAATGTTGTCATGATGGTGGTACTTAATGAATACTTAGGTCTACTACACTACTGTATTTTAATGTTGTCATGATGGTGGTACGTAATGAATACCTAGGTCTACTACACTACTGTATTTTAATGTTGTCATTATGTTGGTACTTAATGAATACTTAGGTCTACTACACTACTGTATTTAATGTTGTCATTATGTTGGTACTTAATGAATACTTAGGTCTACTACACTACTGTATTTAATGTTGTCATGATGGTGGTACTTAATGAATACTTAGGGCTACTACCCTTCTGTTTTTTAATGTTGTCATTATGGTGGTACTTTAATGAATACTTAGGTCTACTACACTACTGTATTTTAATGTTGTCATTATGGTGGTACTTAATGAATACTTAGGTCTACTACACTACTGTATTTTAATGTTGTCATTATGGTGGTACTTAATGAATACTTAGGTCTACTACACTACTGTATTTAATGTTGTCATGATGGTGGTACTTAATGAATACTTAGGTCTACTACACTACTGTATTTTAATGTTGTCATGATGGTGGTACGTAATGAATACCTAGGTCTACTACACTACTGTATTTTAATGTTGTCATTATGTTGGTACTTAATGAATACTTAGGTCTACTACACTACTGTATTTAATGTTGTCATTATGTTGGTACTTAATGAATACTTAGGTCTACTACACTACTGTATTTAATGTTGTCATGATGGTGGTACTTAATGAATACTTAGGGCTACTACCCTTCTGTTTTTTAATGTTGTCATTATGGTGGTACTTTAATGAATACTTAGGTCTACTACACTACTGTATTTTAATGTTGTCATGATGGTGGTACTTAATGAATACTTAGGTATACTACACTATTATAATGTCATGATGGTGGTACGTAATGAATACTTAGGTCTACTACACTACTATAATGTCATGATGGTGGTACTTAATGAATACTTAGGTCTACTACACTACTGTATTTTAATGTTGTCATTATGTTGGTACTTAATGAATACTTAGGGCTACTACACTTCTGTTTTTTAATGTTGTCATTATGGTGGTACTTTAATGAATACTTAGGTCTACTACACTACTGTATTTTAATGTTGTCATGATGGTGGTACGTAATGAATACTTAGGTCTACTACACTACTATAATGTCATGATGGTGGTACTTAATGAATACTTAGGTCTACTACACTACTATAATGTCATTATGGTGGTACTTAATAAATACTTGGGTCTACTAGTTGGAGAGTGTTTTCTGAGGTGCTACTTGGTGAAAAAAGTTGGATAATCACTGTATTATGTGTTAAAACATTTTATTTTTTGATTGGAGTACAAAAGATGATATATTTTGTTATTTTACTAATTAGTGTTATGGTTTTACACCAAAAGGAAAATGGAACTGTTTTATATTTTCTTATTTCACTCTGTTTAATAACAAAAGTGTCAAATCTGTTTCCAGATGAAACAAACAAACATACATTGAAGTCATTCCTTCTTCTATTGAAGTTTGACACAGTAACAAAGTCACTCATCTGTTACACTGTCTTGGCATCTTGCAAACTGACATTTTGTAAAGAAAGCGTGGTGATTTTTTTTTTTAGTTGGTGTGTTGAAGTTGTTGTTGAAGTGATCATCAGGGCTAACATGTGTTTGACGACAGGAGCCAATGAGAAGCTCGTATTCGTCATTTCTTCTGGCCAGTGTGTGAAGTGCCTTCAAAAGCAACACTGACACATGCCAAAGGCCTTGGTGCATACATGTGTGTGTGTGTGTGTGCGTGTGTGTGTGTGTGTGTGTGTGTGTGTGTGTGTGTGTGTGTGTGTGTGTGTGTATGTGTGTGTGTGTGTGTGTGTGTGCGTGTGTGTGTGTGTGTGTGTGTGTGTGTGTGTGTGTGTGTGCTGGCAATGCTTACTTCAAGGGTGTCCAAAGTGCGGCCCGGGGGCCATTTGCGGCCCGCAGGTCATTTTTTAACAGCCCCACGGCACATTTTAAAAATACGGTTGAAAAAAATAAAAAACATTAAAAGTGGTATTTAAAGAGCAAACAGGTTAAATGTAGCAATAAAATGTAGCAATGTTTACTCTAATCACACAAAGCTGCCATGTAGGCTGTTTCTTTCTTTAAAAAATAATAATGAATCAAAATCAATGTCATTATGAATTATTGACCTATTCAAGGCTCCAATTACATCACATTAAATATTTTGAGATATTTTTTGGGGAAAATGTTGCATATTTTGTGTTTGCCATGTAAAAAAACGAGCTGTTTTTTTTTAAAGAAGGGCCTAAAACGAACAAACAAAAAACATAAACAACAATAAAACTTATAATTGACAGATAGATCTGAAGTTGATCTCGAGATTATAGTGTTAAAGGAAACAGTAAAAAAATATATATATAATTTATTTTTTAACACTTTAATGAGTAGGACCCTTTTGGATCCCCTACAATTTTCGTGTGATTAGTTTTTAAGTGTCATTGCTCAAAAAATGATAATGAATTAAAGTCAATGGTGTTATGAGTTATTGACCTTTTTAAGGCTCCAATTATTATATAATCTCAAATATCCCACTTAAAAATTGTATTGGGTGAAAATATTGCATATTTTGTGGGGGTTTTTTCATTTAAAAAAAAAAGGGTTTTCTTTGACAAAAAGAGCATACAATTTAAATCCTTAAAAAAATTTATTTTGACAGATAGACCTAATGTTGATCTAGAGATTTTAAAACTTGAATAATGACAAATTTTTTATATTTTTTGGACCAAAACGCTTTGGGGTCCCCGGGATCAAGCCTGAGTGGAAGCCTGAATGTATATTTTTTATACATATATTGCATTGGTTTTTAAAATAAAAAAATATCAAAATGGCCCCTGCTAGCTTTGATTTTTCAATGTGCGGCCCTCAGTGGAAAAAGTTTGGACACCCCTGGCTTACTTAATGGGTACATCGATCTGTTTACACAGTCACCTTTAGGGGACCTCTGACGGTATATGGACAAAAAAACAGGTCCCCTAAAGGGAAACCTTTTTAAATGATAGTCAGATCCATTCTGAAGATGCCTAAGTGATTTTTAAGCTTTTACTGGTTAGTTTGAGTGTGAGACATTTGCACAGCAGACAACTCCATTACTACTAAATAGCAGTTGTCAGTAATGTCACAGAAGATGCAGGATTTGCTTTAACATTTAAGTGGTGAAACTTCCTATAAGAGTACAACTGTAGTGCTGTATTCTGAGGATCATGTCATATTTAATTAGAACTTCTTTTTTTTTTAAATGGTCCTCAGTAGTCACATACAAATGTGTGTGAATTATGCAAAATTATTTAAATTTGGTCCCCATGAACCATATTAACTCTTTTTCCCCAGGGTCCCCAGTAAGAATGATCAGCACATTACTTCATCAATCCAGAGATTTAAAGACGTGTATGAGCTAACTGGGCTGTGGCCATTTTACCAAACATTTTTTATGCCTCCACAACCTGTAGAAAGGGTGGTCCCCACAAGTGATGATCAAAAACTTGGTCCCCATTCCAAATGATAACCAGTACGTGTGTGTGTGTGTGTGTGTGTGTGTGTGTGTGTGTGTGTGTGTGTGTGTGTGTGTGTGTGTGTGTGTGTGTGTGTGTGTGTGTGTGTGTGTGTGTGTGTGTGTGTGTGTGTGTGTGTGTGTGTGTGTGTGTGTGTGTGTGTGTGTGTGTGTGTGTGTGTGTGGCGTTGATGGGCAAATACGTGTTTCAAGCTCATTCCTACCTGTATTTGTCTTGCAGCTGGCAGCCGAGTGAGCCAGGAGCTGGGCTACACCCGAGACAAGCAAGGAGAGGAGTCCATGTTCACCTCACAGATGCTCATCCAGACCCCCAAAGAAGAGGGCAGCAATATTCTTACCCAGCATGCTTTGCTGCTTCACATGGAAGCGGCGCTGTCTGCCAGCAAGGTCCAGGTGTCACTGTTTGGAAAGTAAGTGACAACTTCCTGTGGTTTTTTTTTTCATACAAATAGTTGATTTCATTGGATGTATTTTTGCTCTCCCAGGTCCTGGGATCTCAACAAAATATGTTATAAATCTGGAGTCCCTATAATAGAAAATGTCATGATAGAAAGGGTAAGTCATTGCATTATTATTAGTATTTGCTCTTGATGTTTAATGATATGCATTTGCTCTTTTCTGCTGCAGATGATTGACAAGCTCTTCCCTTGTATGATCATCACTCCATTGGATTGTTTTTGGGAAGGGGCCAAGCTGCAAGGAGGCTCCGCTTATCTCCCGTAAGTCTCTCCTTCAGAACATTTCAATACTGCATAGACAGCTATACTTGTTTCATCACTTTGGCGGGAAAGCCTTTTTTTTTTTTTTTGCTCTTTTCATGAATGAGCAACAATCCTGTGTAACATGGTGTTGATGCTAACACCATGAATTGATTAACGTGGACCCCGTCTTAAATAAGTTGAAAAACGTATTCGGGTATTACCATTTAGTGGTCAATTGTACGGAATATGTACTGTACACGACAATCTACTAATACAAGTTTCAATCAATCAATCAAAAAGCTCGTCAAAGTTAGCCTTAAAGCTACTTAGTTTGTGATTTAACCATTGTAGTTTTATTTTGTTTAAATGATAGTTAAATGGGTAACTTTTGTATTAAAACCACATAAGCAGTTTGTTAGCTAACACCTGCTAGCTCGCCAAAGTTAGCGCATAGCCTGGATGCTACCACAGAAACACCTTTTGTCACCATAATAACACGTTGTTAACTGTCAAATGTGTATTAGTAAATATTTATGCATCGGTCCTTATTTGTGTTAGATTATGCCTCATTTGACTCTTTTTATTTGAACATTTACATGAATAAAAATCACATAATGTTATGCTAGCTTGCCAAAGTTAGCGCATAGCCTGGAAGCTACCACACAAACACCTTGTTTCACCCAAATAACAAGTTGCCAACTGTCAAATGTGAATAACTTACTTCATTCGTATTATATTATTTCTAATTTGACTCTTTTTATTTGAACATTACATTACAATAAAGCAGTTTAAGTAGCACCTGTTAGCCTGCCAAAGTTAGCTCATAGCCTGAGCAGACACCTTTGTTCATCATAATAAGTTGAAAGTGTATTTTTGCCTAATTCTTTATTCCTTATTTCTACTATATTATTGATCATTTGACCCATTGAACATTTACAATAAAAGCAACATGCAGGTGATGCTACCTTAAATAGCAGCTGTTAGCCTGCAAAGTTAGCTCGTAGCCTGAAGCTAACATGCCAGCACCATTTTTTTCGTCACAATAAATTTCTAAGACTGTAAATGTTTATTGCTCTGTCAAGTAAGAACAATTCAAACAAAAGTTATGTAGGACAGCATCGGGTTAGATTGCTGTTTGAAAATGTGTGGCGCATTATGAAGCCTAAAATACCACAACGGAGACCCCCGGACTGTTGAACAACTTAAGCTGTACATCAAGCAAGAATGGGAAAGAATTCCACCTGAGAAGCTTAAAAAATGTGTCTCCTCAGTTCCCAAACGTTTACTGAGTGTTGTTAAAAGGAAAGGCCATGTAACACAGTGGTGAACATGCCCTTTCCCAACTACTTTGGCACATGTTGCAGCCATGAAATTCTAAGTTAATTATTATTTGCAAAAAATAAAATAAAGTTTATGAGTTTGATCATCAAATATCTTGTCTATGTAGTGCATTCAATTGAATATGGGTTGAAAAGGATTTGCAAATCATTGTATTACGTTTATATTTACATCTAACACAATTTGAAAACGGGGTGTGTACATTTGGTCCCCATGAACCATATTAACTCTTTTTCCCCAGGGTTCCCAGTAAGAATAATCAGCACATTGCTTCATCAATCCAGAGATTTAAAGATATGCATGAGCTAACTGGGCAGTGGTCATTTTACCTCATTTTTTTAATGCCTCCACAACCTGTAGAAAGGGTGGTCCCCACAAGTGATGATCAAAAACGTGGTCCCCATTCCAAATGATAGTGGCGAAGTTGGTAGAGTGGCTGTGCCAGCAATCGGAGGGTTGCTGGTTACTGGGGTTCAATCCCCACCTTCTACCATCCTAGTCAAGTCCGTTGTGTCCTTGGGCAAGACACTTCACCCTTGCTCCTGATGGCTGCTGGTTAGCGCCTTGCATGGCAGCTCCCGCCATCAGTGTGTGAATGTGTGTGTGAATGGGTGAATGTGGAAATAGTGTCAAAGCGCTTTGAGTACCTTAAAGGTAGAAAAGCGCTATACAAGTATAACCCATTTATTATTTATTTATTTATATAACCAGTATGTGTGTGTGTGTGACGCCATGTTGGTCCCCCTATGGAGACCCCAGAGAAGGTGATTATTTGGGGTGTGATGGAAAGATTCAGTGGTGTGTTTTTTTGAGTGACAGCGGCCATCCTAATAGAGTTCTTTTAGGGAGGAAGAGGAGGGGGGCAGGGAAATTGAAAAAGAGAAAGTAGAAAGAGGGAGATGGCTGCGCGGGGTGGTTGGGTTGGTAGAGCCGGCAGGGCAGCCCTTTGGGTCAGACAATGGTAAGCATTCTTTCAGTTTACGAGTGAGGGTCCATCAGTGCAGGGGCCCCGGCGGAGGGTGGAAGGGATGGTGGGGGGGGGGGGGGGGGGGGGGGGCTGGCGGCTAACACTCGCCATTCTCATGCTAATTCTCCCAAGTTGTCCAACAAATAAAACGGGCGGCATTCAAAGCTCAAGTCCCTGGAGAAAGACACGGAGAGGCAACATGGCGGCTACCAGCGCACTTCTTCTTTGCAACGCTGTCAGAGAGTTCCAGAAGTGAGAGTTCAATGGAAACGTGTTTATGTCAAGGACATTGTTATGTTACACCCCCCCACCCCCCATCTCTTGCGTTCTCCTCAGTTATTAATGATGCGTTGTGGGAGCAGCCACCGTTTGTTGTTTATGGCAGCAAGAAAAGAGAGTGTGAGGACAATCTTGCTTCAGTCAAGTTTGTGGATTCTTCCTTTTTCTCTGCTCTGGGATTCAGCTTGGACCTCTTACCTCTCCAAGAACCTTATCAAGATGTTTGGCAGGCAGAAGTAATTGTTGTGGCATGGAGGATTGCGTCAGTGTGAAACAGGATAATAACGGCCATTTCATCCTGTCGGAGAAAGCTTTTATTCTATCATCTTCTGTGCTTGCTCCTCAGGGGTATGCCGGACATCCAGTGGATGAATCTGGATCCCGTCAAGCTGATGGAGGAACTGAGTCAGTTCACGTCCCTGGAAGGATTTAAGGAGATGTTGGACAAAGCCCAGGTAGGTTGTACCATTATTGTGGTGTCTACTGTTGGCTAAGGTGTGCTTGTGTAGGTGGGCCACGCCTACATGAACAGGCCTTGTTTGGAGCCGTCAGACCCCGACTGTCCTCTCAGCGCGCCCAACAAGAAAGAAGAGGAGGTACGACTTGATGCTCTTGGAAGCTCCGAGAAAGATGGCTTCAAAAATCATGTTTCTGCTCTCCTTTAGAGTCCAGATATTGCCGGGCATCTCCGAGGCGGTTGTCATGGTTTTAGCCAGAAGTTCATGCACTGGCAGGAGGAGCTGATCCTGGGAGGGCGCGTCAGGAACACCCAGGATGCTCTGAAGAGGTGAGCTTATTTTAGGAGGAAGCAGCTGTTCATCAGCTGTGGAATCTGTGCAGGCCCTAATAACCCAGAAGACACATGCTCGGAATACCCGGTGGATCGGTTTCCTGCGTGACCCGGCTGCAACGCAGACCAATTAAAGATAACATTTGTAGTGTTTCTTAACCATAGGGCCAGGTCGCCAGCATTGGCACTCAGTTGTAATACACTTTTTCACCACTTGTGGCAGTAATGACAATCTCAAACAGAAGAAGTCAGGCGCTAAAGTCACAGTTTCTTAAGCGCAAAAAATGATGACTAAAGTGGTGAAGCTACTATTGACAGATTAGTTAAGCAACATTCATTATTGAGTTGATTTATTTTAGCACAACATAATTGTATGCCAATTTATGAGTCCCAGTATATTTGGTTAGTGCTTATTTCCCTAATCAGCCTGACCTAAGCCTACTGTCAGCTTTATGTCTTAAATATATAATAATGAATATCATATGGCGAGGTTGCAAACTGGGTTAGATATCATTATTTAATGTGACTAAAATCAAGACTACTAATTCATGTCATTATTTGAGTGGGCCCCGGTTCCGAGGTCAAAAAGGTTAAGAAGCCTTGGTCTAAGCCAGTGGTTCTCAAATGGAGGTACACGTACCCCTGGGGGTACTTGAAGGTATGCCAAGGGGTACGTGAGATTTCTTTTAAATGTCTGTCAAAAAGAACTGTGAAAAGAAATGCCACAATGCAATATTCAGTGTTGACAGCTAGATTTTTTTGTGGACATGTTCCATAAATATTGATGTTAAAGATTAATTTTTTTGTGAAGAAATGTTTAGAATTAAGTTCATGAATCCAGATGGACCTCTATTACAATCCCCAAAGAGGGCACTTTAAGTTGATGATTACTTCTATGTGTAGAAATCTTTATTTATAATTGAATCACTTGTTTATTTTTCAACAAGTTTTTAGTTATTTTTATATCTTTTTTCCCAATAGTTCAAGAAAGACCACAAAAAATTAGCAATATTTTACACTGTTATACAACTTAATAAATCAGAAACTGATGACAAAGTGCTGTATTTTACTTCTTTATCTCTTTTTTTCAACCAAAAATGCTTTGCTCTGATTAGGGGGTACTTGAATCAAAAACATGTTCACAGGGGGTACATCACTGAAAAAAGGTTGAGAACCACTGGTCTAAGCGACTAAAGAAGAATTCACATTTTTCCACAGTCAACTCCGTCAATAAGAAACTCTCCCCCGACTGGCTTCAAGTGCATTGACAAGTCGGTCAGAACCCAGACTGCGAGCGCATTGGGTCAGAACCCAGACTGCAATCACATTGGGTCAGAACCCAGACTGCGAGCGCATTGTGTCAGAACCCAGACTGCAATCGCATTGGGTCAGAACCCAGACTGCGAGCGCATCCAGACTGCAATCGCATTGGGTCAGAACCCAGACTGCAAGAGCATTGGGTCAGAACCCAGACTGCGAGCGCATCCAGACTGCAATCGCATTGGGTCAGAACCCAGACTGCAATCGCATTGGGTCAGAACCCAGACTGTGAGCACATTGGGTCAGAACTAGGGATGTCCGATAATATCGGCCTGCCGATATTATCGGCCGATAAATGCGTTAAAATGTAATATCGGAAATTATCGGTATCATTTTTTTAATTATCTGTATCGTTTTTTCTTTTTTTTAAATTATTTTTTATTTTTTATTAAATCAACATAAAAAACACAAGATACACTTACAATTAGTGCACCAACCCAAAAAACCTCCCTCCCCCCATTTCTTTCTGTTATCAATATTCTGGTTCCTACATTATATATCAATATATATCAATACAGTCTGCAAGGGATACAGTCTGTAAGCACACATGATTGTGCGTGCTGCTGGTCCACTAATAGTGACTAACCTTTAACAGTTAATTTTACTCATTTTCATTAATTACTAGTTTCTATGTAACTGTTTTTATATTGTTTTACTTTCTTTTTTATTCAAGAAAATGTTTTTAATTTAGTTATCTTATTTTTTTTTTTTTTTTTAAAAGTACCTTATCTTCACCATACATGGTTGTCCAAATTAAGCATAATAATGTGTTAATTCCACGACTGCATATATCGGTTGATATCGGTATCGGTAATTAAAGAGTTGGACAATATCGGAATATCGGATATCGGCAAAAAGCCATTATCGGACATCCCTAGTCAGAACCCAAACTGCAAGCACATTGGGTCAGAACCCTGACTGCGAGAGCATTGGGTCAGAACCCAGACTGTAATCACATTGGGTCAGAGCACATTGGGGCAGAACCTAGACTGCAATCGCATTGGGTCAGAACCCAGACTGCGAGCGCATTGGGTCAGAACCCAGACTGCGAGTGCATCGGGTCAGAACCCAGACTGCGACTGCTTTGGGTCAGAGCCCAGACTGCCACCCAAACGGGTCCTAACAGAGCTTAGAATGATTCCCCGTCCACCTGCAAGAGTCCCACTTTACTCTCAGATGTGATTTACATAATTTTCGAGCCGTGCTTCTGCCAAGAAAACCTTTAGAGATGTGTGATGTCAGCCCAGAAGATCAGACGAAGCAGATACCAGGAACACCTTCTTCTTTAGAAGCTCTTGTAAGCTCGGGGACAACACAGACTCCTCAGCACACTCACTAAAAAAGAAGGACTTTCTCAGACGTGTGCTGAATCTAATGTTAAGTGTTTTCTTTGTATTCTTCTGCAGCGCTGAGGCTCTCCAAACCATGTTCCTGTTGATGAGCCCTAAGCAGCTGTATGAGCACTTTAAGGACGACTACGAGATCCACGACATCAACTGGAACCAAGAAAAGGCTACGGCCATCCTGGAGTCTTGGCAAAGGAAGTTTGTTGAGGTAGGAAGATTGACTTTTATTTTTAATTTCACATCAATGAATGATGATTAAAGCTGCGCAAGCGGTTGGAATGTTGGCCACACAGTCAGGAGATAGAGGCTTTGAATTTATTGTGGATTCCGAATGTTCTCCCTGTGCAGTCCTACATGCACTTCATGAACTACTCTAAATCAGGCCTCATCAACTCAGTTCAATACTTGAGAGACAAACATTCCTAAAAACATTCCTAAATGCTCCTGTTGTCTAGAGGAACTCGGACCACTGTAAACACATTGCTATTTGAACCTTGCTAGCAAACACAACTCTTGGGTCTTAGGGTTTCGTTTGGTCTCTAATCCAAGTAGACTTCATCAGTTCTTGTCATAGACTTAGATTGGTCACATCTAGTCTTAGACTTAGATTGGTCACATCTAGTCTAGCAGCTGTTGCCAAAACCCCAAATATGTGTACTCCAAAAACCAGCCTACTCGGATTAGAGACCAAACGTCTTATAAAACAAACCAAACAGTCCAGTTGCGATTGATTGAATGTCCTGAAATGACAATGACTTGATGAATGAGATCATAGACAATTCACTGGGGTCCAAACTTGTGATTTACAACTGAGGCGTTCACAGAGCAACCCTTTGAGGTCTCTCCTTTTTGTCACTTTTTTTTACTTTTTTTTTTCCGTAATGTGATTGATGTAACTAAGGTGTCGCTGTAGCTTCTTTACTTCAGATGCAGTCAGTAGTCATTTGTTAAAGTTCTCTAGTTATACTAGTAGTGTTCCCTACTGTTCCGTTTTAGGTCCTCGTTTTTTCATCATTTAGGCTATTTCAGTGGTGGCCCGCCAGTTCAGTTGGAAAAACTGGGGAGAGACTCACATTTTTGCAGCAGAGTCTTCAAAACACTAGAGTGCTGTCATAGAGACTATCTTTGACTAGCTTTTTTGCAGAAGGTCTGTAAAAACAGCAGAGTGCTCCTATAACTCTGACAAAATGAATGAACCAAAATCTAATGTCTACTGTAGAGGACGCTGGTTTGTCTGAAATATACAAAATATGACTAATAGTCAAGGGAGAAGTCCACAATTGAGTTGAATACCTCTGCTCTAAATTGTCTAGATTGTGTGAGTATGAATGAATATTTGTATATGTGTGCCCTGTGATTGGCTGGGATAGGCTCAAGCTGTTTTTAACAAGGAAGAAAATGGGTAGATTTCAAGCATTCACACAATGATGTCATACTTCCCACCTTCTTACACTCCCTGGTGGAATTCCATTCACTTCCTGGTAAGCAAATGGCAGCCCAGTGCGTGTGTGGCAGTTTATGGGAACTAGCTGTTGTGGGATAGCTGACACCACTGAGAGGAGGCGGGTCCAATGACGTTTGGGAAGTGACGACAACCACACCCCTACCAACCACGAGGAAGCGTAAAACAACAACGTTGCAAACGAAGCGTGTTCACGGCGGCCTCCGAAGTCATGTGATCCCATTCCTTTCACCTTCGACCCCGCAACCTCTGGCATCTGTGCTCATTACTCCTCGCTTGTCATACGTGAAAACACACATCCGTCTTCCCTTCAAAGGGATTTTTCTTTCTGTTCAAATACGGTGGCGTTGAAAGAGACACGCATGCGCTGGCGGTACTTCCACGTTAAATAAACACCTTTGTCTTCACGTTGCAGAGGTGGACAATCCCTTCATGCTAACCAGGAGATCTGGAAGTACTTTGTGGTGATTTATGGGCTGTTTATCCCTCAGGTGGTCCACCAGAGTATCCCCTCAAACTCCAGCCAGTCCATCCACGCCTTCTCCACCACCACCCTCAACGACATCATGAAGTCCTTCTCTGATGTCAGCGTCCTGCGGGTAGCCGGAGGGTACCTGCTCATGGTGAGCGAAGCCACTGATTTGTTCAGCAATTATGACCGATTACTGAAGATTTGACTCCGTCTCCAGTTGGCCTACGCCTGCGTGACCATGCTGAGGTGGGACTGCGCCAAGTCCCAGGGGGCGGTGGGGCTGGCCGGCGTGCTGCTGGTGGCCCTGTCGGTGGCAGCGGGCCTGGGTCTGTGCTCCCTGCTGGGACTCTCCTTCAATGCTGCAACTACTCAGGTACAAGGTGATGTCACCTTCTAATGCCATCACTCTCGCTGAGCCTTGGTGCTTCTCATCCCAGGTGCTTCCCTTCCTGGCACTTGGAATCGGTGTGGATGACATGTTTCTTTTGGCTCACTCCTTCACAGAGGCTGGGAGTAACATTCCCTTTGAGGTACCTTCCTTTCCTCATCCCTCCTCTCCTTCCCTCCTCTGTCCTTTCCTCTAATTTGTGCTTTCACCGCCCAGGAGCGAACGGGCGACTGTTTGCGTCGCACGGGCACCAGCGTGGCTCTGACTTCCATCAACAACATGATGGCCTTCTTCATGGCCGCCCTTGTGCCCATCCCGGCCCTGCGAGCGTTCTCCTTGCAGGTACTTTTGCTCTCTCGCACGCACAAAGAAGCCCTCTGGCTCCTTTGAAAGTGAAAGGGATAACTTAAGAGAGGTGACATTTATTCAGGGCTTTGTTCCCTCCTTTTTATGGCTGCTGCTGCTGCAACAACAGCGCCAATGTTTTTTGTTTTTTTTCAAAAACGTGTGCATGTCTGTATGTGCGTGCAATGAGGAAGAATCAGCGCTGAGAGAGAGAGAGCGAGAGGATCCGTATATCACTTGGCCGTCAAGGCGGTTTGCTGTGATGTGTGACTAACTCTGGGTGGTCTGCTAACACACAAACACACACTGCTGCTAACACACACTGCTGCTAACACACAACGTCAGCTGGGGGGTTGCAGTGAGGCCTGCTGGAGGCTGATGGTTTCGCTCAGACCTATACGTATATATACTTTCTAATCCTGTCGGCTCTCTCCCTGTCTGGCCTGCTTTGCGTTCCTGGACCAAAGTATTACTTTCCTCTCAGGACTGTGGTCGGAGATGCTGGAAAAAAAAATACAACTCGCTCCAGAGTGTCTGTAATTTCACATGTTCCCAATCTCCTTTTGTTTATCTCCTTCCTCTCTGTGGTTAATTCTCCCTGCAGGCGGCCATCGTGGTGGTGTTTAACTTTGCCATGGTGCTGCTCATCTTCCCCGCCATCCTCAGTTTGGACCTCCACCGACGTGAGGACAAGCGTTTGGATGTCCTGTGCTGCCTGTACAGCCCTTGTGCCGACCGGGTCATCCACCTGTCCCCTCACCAGCTGTCGGACACTTCGGAGCCGCCCACGCACACACATCAGTACGCGACGGGTTCCACCATCACCACCAGCACGCAAATCACCACCACGGTGCAGGCCTTCACTCAGTGCGACGCGGCCGGGCAGCACATCGTCACCATCCTGCCGCCCACTTCTCAGATCTCCACCAGCCCCACGTCCATCGTCGTCTGCCCTGCTTCCCTATCGCAAGGTAAAGGACTGAAAACATCATGGGGACCCAAGTGCGGCACATTGTAAAAATGGTATTACAAAAAAAAGGGGAATGAAAGAGCCAACAGGTGAAATGTAACGAGAAAAAGTTGCAATTTTGGCTTTAATAAAACAAAGCTGCCATGCGGGCTGTTTAAAAAAAAAAAAAGTACTAATATTC
This sequence comes from Entelurus aequoreus, assembly GCF_033978785.1. NCBI lineage: Eukaryota > Metazoa > Chordata > Actinopteri > Syngnathiformes > Syngnathidae > Entelurus > Entelurus aequoreus. The sequence goes on along the minus strand of NC_084746.1, from coordinate 40,756,136 downwards.
AAATACAATCAATGTTGTTATGAACTATTGGCCAAAAAAAAGGCTTCAATTACTTCACATCAATATTTCACTTTGAAACATTTTTGGGGGAAAACAATGCATATTTTTGTGTTTGCCATAAAAAAATATGTTTTTTTGGACAAAAAAAACCCATAATCAGACAGATTGATCTGAAGTTGATCCAGACATTTTGGCGATGAAAGCACACACAAAAATACGTATGACCTTTTAATAACGGTTATATGAGTGGGGCCCTTTTAAGAATTATTTTGGATTTTTATTTAAACTGTCCTTGCGCAAAAATAATAATCAATCAAAATCAATGTTGTTATGAATTATTGACCTAATTAAGGCTCAAATTACTTCTCATCAAATATTCCACTTTGAAAAAATTTTGGAGGGAAAATACTGCATATTTATTGTGTTTGCCATAAAAAACTAAGTTTTCTTTGACAAAAAAAACAAACATAAAAAGACATTCAAAACTTATAATCGACAGATTGATCTGAAGTTGATCTCGAGATTTTGGCGTTGAAAGCAAAAAAAGAAAAATAATAACGCTTAAATAAGTGGGGCCCTTTTAAGAATTTTTTTGATTTTCTTAAACTGTCATTGCTCAAAAATAATAATGAATCAAAATCAATGTTGTGAGTTATTGGCCTAATTCAGGCTCCAATTTCTGTGTGTATTTTCCATAAAAAGGAGGGGTTTCTTTCCCAAAAATGTCATGAAAAAAACTAGATGTGAAATGGATTTATATCAATCAATCAATGTTTATTTATATATCCCTAAATCACAAAAGTCTCAAAGGGCTGCACAAGCCACGACATCCTCGGCACAGAGCCCACACAAGGGACGTCGATGTGAATGACTATGAGAAACCTTGGGGAGGATCGCATATGTGGGTAACCCCCCCTCTAAGTACAGTCCCTAGCGGATCCAACATAACATGACTCGTTTTGAACATTTTTAGGACTGAGACCCTTTGAGGGGAGCTCTAAAGGTAAAAAAATGGTATTGGTTTTGAAAATGAAAAATATCAAAATGGCCACCACCTGCTTCGATCTTTCATGTGTGGCCCTCAGTGGAAAAAGTTTGGACAACCCCTGGTGAAGACAACTGACATTTTGACGTGTTCTTCCACAGCAATCACACCTACACCCACCACTCCGGTTCAGGACCCCTACGGCTCCCAGCTCTTCACACCTACCTCCAGCTCCACGCGGGACCTCCTCGCCCAGGTGGAGGACTCCAAATTGCGAAAGAAGTGCGTTCCGCTCCCATTCCTCCACTGGAACTTGTCCCACTTTGCCAGGGACAAATACGCCCCGCTGCTGCTCAAGCCCAAGAGCAAAGCCATGGTGGTCCTTCTCTTCCTGGGCCTGCTGGGACTCAGCCTGTACGGGACCACCATGGTGCACGACGGCCTCTACTTGACTGACATTGTGCCGCGTGACACCAAGGAGTACGACTTCATCGACGCCCAGTTCAAGTATTTCTCCTTCTACAACATGTACCTGGTGACCATGGACGGATTCGATTACGCTCGCTCGCAGCGCCTTCTGATCCAGCTCCACAACGCCTTCAACTCTGTTCGCTACGTGGTCAGGGACGGCGACGGCAGACTGCCGCGCATGTGGCTGCACTACTTCCAGGACTGGCTTGGAGGTACTGTTATTGTTCTCATGTGAATACAGTGACCATGACGCACACCTTTGTTCAGGTGTGCCTGCAGTCAATGTTGGGGGCGGGGGGGTGAGTGAAAGTTCACCCCCGTCCACCTGGGCTCAGGGGTGGGGCAGCAGACAGATTGGGGCGGGGTCAGAGGTTATCTTTTGCATGTCTTGGGGCTAGGACATGTCAGAGGCCCAGTCGGGAGGAAGTAATAGCTAACAGCTCAATCAAAGCCAGCTGCGCAAAAGCAGACAGAAAAGGAAACTTGATATTTCAATTTTCCAAACACACACGAAGGCTCCTCTTGTCCTTCAGCAGAAATGACAACCACCGTCTCTTTTGGCAGGTCTTCAGGCTGCTTTTGACGCAGACTGGCTGGCGGGGAGGATCACCTCGGACAGCTACCGAAATGGCACAGAGGATGGCGCTCTGGCCTACAAGCTCCTGATCCAAACCGGTTCCAAGAAAGACCCCTTCAACTACAGCCAGGTACGACAGGAGGTCCCTCCAGCGCCAACATATCTCTGTGTTCTGACCCCGCCTCCATGTGTCGCTCTAGCTGACAAATCGTCGGCTGGTGGATGCGGAGGGTCTCATCCCCCCGGAGGTGTTCTACATTTACCTCACGGTCTGGGTCAGTAACGACCCTCTGGGCTACGCCGCCTCACAGGCCAACTTCTACCCCCACCCTCGAGAGTGGATCCACGACAAGTACGACACCACCGGGGAGAATCTGCGCAGTAAGTCTACCAGGAGCATCCTCGGTCTAGAACCACGCCTCACCTCCAACCTTTTTCTCAATGCCTGGCAGTTCCAGCTGCAGAGCCCCTGGAGTTCGCTCAGTTCCCCTTCTACCTGAATGGCCTGCGGCAAGCCGGTGACTTTGTGGAAGCCATCGAGAGCGTGCGGGCGATCTGTGACGAGTTCAGCCGCAAGGGTGTGCTCAACTACCCCAACGGGTACCCCTTCCTGTTCTGGGAGCAGTACATAGGCCTGAGACACTGGTTCCTGCTGTCCATCAGCGTGGTGTTGGCATGCACCTTCCTGGTCTGCGCCCTCCTCCTGCTCAACCCGTGGACGGCCGGCATCATCGTGAGTCGCCCACTTATGCAATATTGTCCGCCTCGCCCTACCCCAACAACATCATTAGCCCCCTTCCTCCCTCGTGTCTTCCTCTCGCTTTCTTCTCAGCACAGCTCAATAACCTCGTCCAACGGGGGGGGCCCCTTTTTCTCTGCGGAGGGCCAGCGCGCACACACATACGGGGACCTTTTGTCATTGTAATGTGGGCAAGGGGTAGCCTTAGAAAGACTTTGCCCTCCCAAAGCCTCTACCTCCAACTCCATCACCGCTTTTGTCAGAGGGAGAGCGAGGGGCTGGGGGACAGGACGGATCTGCCCAGTCGCGACCTTGGCCCGCTCGACCCATCCATCAGGGGTTGTGTGAGCCAGTCTGAGTGTGGAGTCGTTTCACACACAAGCTGGCGCCCCTCCCTCAAATGCAGCCATTTGGGGGTTGGCTGTAGTGAAGAGTTGCAGCTTCCATTGCTCCACACACACGTATGTGTGCATCCGCCCGTCTGGGGAAGCTTTTTAGTCAGCCTGACTGTGGCCAAGCTGTAAAAACGGCTTTTATCTTTTTGTAATTTAACCTGGGGCCCCCCGGCGGGATCAAAAGCAATGAAGTAAGCATTTTAATTTACACGTGGTAGTCACATTCACGCCAAACTGGCCTTCGCCGGCCGAGACATGAACATGAAGGACGCTATTGTCTCGCTCTCTGTCAATCATTACGAGCACCTCTGAAAAGCATGGTGGGATGGAGGAGTATTAGCCCTAGGGTGGGTAATTTGACGCCGCCCGGCTGAGAACCCGAAGGTCAAAGATTGCGTGGGGTGAAAAGGCAAAGGAGCTCAGCTCACTTCACCTTTCATCTTCACCTCCATTTTATCAGGCTTTTTCTCAGCCAGCACCCTTCCTGTGTGTTCAGGTGTTCATCCTGGCCATGATGACGGTGGAGCTGTTCGGCATCATGGGTTTGATCGGCATCAAGCTCAGCGCCATCCCCGTGGTCATCCTCATCGCCTCGGTGGGCATCGGAGTGGAGTTCACCGTTCACATCGCACTGGTGAGTCTGCCCCAAATAATCCATTCATTGATGATTCAATTGAGTGCGCTCCTTATTTGGTTCTAACTACCGTACTTTTCGGTATAGCAGCACCCACTACATTTGAGAAACAACAAGTATTTTCCATATATTATTATACAGTCACGATCAAAAGTTTACATAGACTTGTAAAGAACATAATGTCATGGCTTTCTTGAGTTTCCAATCATTTCTACAACTCTTTTTTTTTTTTGTGATTGGAGCACATACTTGTTTGTCACAAAAAACATACATGCAGTTTGGTTCTTTTATGAATTTATTATGGGTCTACTGAAAATGTGACCAAATCTGCTGGGTCAAAAGTATGCATACAGCAATGTTAATATTTGGTGACATGTCCCTTGGCAAGAAGAAAAACGTCACTTCTACTTTTGGTTGGAAGCACTAAATGGAAGGACACCGCAGCACCTGCAATGAGCGAACTCGTCCAAAAGATGGCAAACAATACCACACCTGTTCAGTGTCTGTTTTTTGGTTTTTTTAAACTATTTATATTTCCTTACGGCCGTCAGCAAAGAAGAAAAATCTGTTAATCAGCCGCATCCGTTTCATAAGCCGCAGAGTGCAAAGCGTATGAGAATAGTCGCGGCTTCGACTGGAATTTGTTGTAGTTGAGCCACGCATGCGTCACACCAGAACACTTGGATTTGTCTTATCCCAAAAACCAAGCCAGGCGTGCCCACCTCAGACCTGCTAGCGTACCGTCTTGCAGCACCAAAACTCATCCAAGCCCAGCCTCGCCACCACAAGCCCACGTTTTGTGTGATGGGCAACTCATTTCTCCTCTCCACCTTTCCTTCTGCGGCAGGGTTTCCTGACAGCCCTTGGCAGCAGAAACAGGCGCTCGGCCCTGGCTCTGGAGCACATGTTTGCCCCGGTGGTCGACGGCGCCATTTCAACACTGTTGGGCGTTCTCATGCTGGCGGGGTCTGAGTTTGACTTCATCATGAGGTGAGACCCGTGTGTGTGTGTGTGTGTGTGTGTGTGTGTGTGTGTGTGTGTGTGTGTGTGTGTGTGTGAGTGTGACACCATCCATATGTTACATTGGGTGGCCCCACTGGTGTGTGAGTGTGGGGCCAGCTTCACTGTGGGATGGTTGCAAGCCTGGTGGGGGGTCAGAGTTGCATGCAGGTTATACTCTATTTAAGCACACGCACACACAGCAACAAACATGCACCTGGTTCTGTCACTCTGGACAAACACACACACACACACACAACAAATGGGGCAAACATGAAGGGTGTGTAGCAGCTGCTGGTAAACATGGAAGTGTTCTCCCACTGGGTGGTGTCTCTCACACAAACATTCCTCTGATCCTTCTTATTTGCTGCTATTGTACAGAAAAAAAGAGGCTAAATTTGTCAGATGGTGCGTGGGCCACCAACAGACATGGATGTCTTGCGTTTGTGTGCGTGCGCTCCTTTTCTACCGCCGTTTCATGGTCAGAGTGGAAAAAAAAAAAAAAAAAAAGGCAAATAGCTCAATGTTTTTCAGCTGAATGCGGTCTCGGGCCCAGAACCCGAAACCACAGCCTTGAGCTCACAGACTGCAGCACATAAAAAGCACAGTTTGTGTGCTGAAGGGGGGGGGGGTGTAATAGGTGTGCAGTGCTGATTGGTTGATTGTTTTGTGAGAGAAGAATGGAGGTGAGGAAGTCTGGGGATCTCTGCTGGAGGTCCAGAGCGTAAATATGCTGCAGTAAACATCTCCTGGCCTTGTAACGCGCCCAATAAACAGCACGCCTAATTTGCCACACACACACACGCACATACACACACACACACGCACACTCACACACATGCGTAAACACCCCTGCCCTGGTTCTCACATACGACTCCCCAGACCCCGACGGCGAATGGAAAAGATTAAAGTTTACATAAACAACAGAATTCCGAAAGAGCGAGACGCCGTTGGAGGTCTGACTCCGCCCCTCGTGCTCTGAAGACTAAAGGGGGGGGGGGGGGGTGGGGGGTGGGGGTGGTAAATGGGCACAATGCCCAAATGTGATTTCAGCGCCTGCACGTCAGTTTGAGAATGTGTGTAGCTTCAAAGCCGTGTGGTTAGAAGTGAAGCAGACAGAGGATGAGGAAACATGTCATGAAGTCTTCTCTGCTCCAGCTGAGCAGTAACAATCTTTGTTCATATCCTTCTTGTCTTCATCCATTCTTTCTTCTCTACCTCTTTTAGCATCGCACTGTCTGCTTTCTCTTAGCCTTTAAGTGGAGTCCTCTCTCATTTTCTCACAAGTTCTTTCTTGTGGCGTGCCTCCATGGCCAGCACGCCACACAGTCATAGCACACGAGAGGGGGGTGCGTCAAAGTGCGTTATAGTTGTCCCTGTGCTTGTGTCGCTCCCACACACCTGTGGTGTTTACATGTTGTCCCTGTGCTTGTGTCGCTCCCACACACCTGTGGCGTTTACATGTTGTCCCTGTGCTTGTGTCGCTCCCACACACCTGTGGCGTTTACATGTTGTCCCTGTGCTTGTGTCGCTCCCACACACCTGTGGCGTTTACATGTTGCCCCTGTGCTTGTGTCGCTCCCACACACGTGTGGTGTTTACATGTTGTCCCTGTGCTTGTGTCGCTCCCACACACCTGTGGCGTTTACATGTTGTCCCTGTGCTTGTGTCGCTCCCACACACCTGTGGCGTTTACATGTTGTCCCTGTGCTTGTGTCGCTCCCACACACCTGTGGCGTTTACATGTTGTCCCTGTGCTTGTGTCGCTCCCACACACCTGTGGCGTTTACATGTTGTCCCTGTGCTTGTGTCGCTCCCACACACGTGTGGTGTTTACATGTTGTCCCTGTGCTTGTGTCGCTCCCACACACCTGTGGCGTTTACATGTTGTCCCTGTGCTTGTGTCGCTCCCACACACCTGTGGCGTTTACATGTTGTCCCTGTGCTTGTGTCGCTCCCACACACCTGTGGTGTTTACATGTTGTCCCTGTGCTTGTGTCGCTCCCACACACGTGTGGTGTTTACATGTTGTCCCTGTGCTTGTGTCGCTCCCACACACGTGTGGCGTTTACATGTTGTCCCTGTGCTTGTGTCGCTCCCACACACCTGTGGTGTTTACATGTTGTCCCTGTGCTTGTGTCGCTCCCACACACCTGTGGTGTTTACATGTTGTCCCTGTGCTTGTGTCGCTCCCACACACGTGTGGTGTTTACATGTTGTCCCTGTGCTTGTGTCGCTCCCACACACGTGTGGTGTTTACATGTTGTCCCTGTGCTTGTGTCGCTCCCACACACCTGTGGTGTTTACATGTTGTCCCTGTGCTTGTGTCGCTCCCACACACCTGTGGCGTTTACATGTTGTCCCTGTGCTTGTGTCGCTCCCACACACGTGTGGTGTTTACATGTTGTCCCTGTGCTTGTGTCGCTCCCACACACCTGTGGCGTTTACATGTTGTCCCTGTGCTTGTGTCGCTCCCACACACGTGTGGTGTTTACATGTTGTCCCTGTGCTTGTGTCGCTCCCACACACCTGTGGCGTTTACATGTTGTCCCTGTGCTTGTGTCGCTCCCACACACCTGTGGCGTTTACATGTTGTCCCTGTGCTTGTGTCGCTCCCACACACGTGTGGTGTTTACATGTTGTCCCTGTGCTTGTGTCGCTCCCACACACCTGTGGCGTTTACATGTTGTCCCTGTGCTTGTGTCGCTCCCACACACCTGTGGCGTTTACATGTTGTCCCTGTGCTTGTGTCGCTCCCACACACCTGTGGTGTTTACATGTTGTCCCTGTGCTTGTGTCGCTCCCACACACGTGTGGTGTTTACATGTTGTCCCTGTGCTTGTGTCGCTCCCACACACCTGTGGTGTTTACATGTTGTCCCTGTGCTTGTGTCGCTCCCACACACGTGTGGTGTTTACATGTTGTCCCTGTGCTTGTGTCGCTCCCACACACCTGTGGTGTTTACATGTTGTCCCTGTGCTTGTGTCGCTCCCACGCATATGTGGTGTTTACATGTTGTCCCTGTGCTTGTGTCGCTCCCACACACCTGTGGTGTTTACATGTTGTCCCTGTGCTTGTGTTGCTCCCACGCATATGTGGTGTTTACATGTTGTCCCTGTGCTTGTGTCGCTCCCACACACGTTGGGCCAATGAGAGATGCTACATTAGGTCCATTCAAGTGGCGCCACACCTTCCCCGAGTTTGGTGCAAAACTTGAGCAAGAAACATTTCTGCAGCAAATTCCTAGAATGCTCCTGAACTTGGAGCAGAGTAAACACGTCCTTGCATTTTAACATGGGCTCATAGTGAAGCGAAGTGAATTTATATTGATATAGCGCTTTTCTCTAGTGACTCAAAGCGCTTTACATAGTGAAAGCCAATATCTAAGTTACATTAAAGCAGTGTGGGTGGCACTGGGAGCAGGTGGGTAAAGTGTCTTGCCCAAGGACACAACGGCAGTGACTAGGATGGCGAAAGCGGGAATCGAACCTGGAACCCTCAAGTTGCTGGCACGGCCACTCCAGCAACCGAGCTATGACCGCCCCAAGACTTCAAGTGGTGTTCCTCAAGGTTCTATCTGAGGTCCTCTCTTTCTCATCATTTGGACTATTCAAGTGGTGGCCCACATGTTCGGTTCAAAAAAACAACTTTTGCAGCAGATTCTTAAAACACGAGAGAGGATTTCTGACTAGGACTTAAAAACAGCACTCCTGTAACTCTTCACAAAATAAATAGACCACAATTGAATGTCTACTGTAGAGGACGCTGGTTGTCTGGAAAATACTAAATAAGACGAACCTTTCTGTAAATGTGGCCCCCAAAACTCTCCGTTGTCCACAGGTGTGTGGCTTGACTATATGTGGCTTCTTGATTGGCTGAGAGAATAATAATGTTGACTTCTAGGATATGTAGTCCTATACAATCAGCACAAACACTAATTAATGATAATGTTGACTTCTAGGATACGTAGTCCTATACAATCAGCACAAACACTAATTAATGATAATGTTGACTTCTAGGATACGTAGTCCTATACAATCAGCACAAACACTAATTAATGAAAATGTTGACTTCTAGGATACTTAGTCCTATACAATCAGCACAAACACTAATTAATGATAATGTTGACTTCTAGGATACTTAGTCCTATACAATCAGTACATACACTAATTAATAATAATGTTGATTTCTAGGATACGTAGTCCTATACAATCAGTACATACACTAGTTAATAATAATGTTGACTTCTAGGATACGTAGTCCTATACAATCAGTACATACACTAATTAATAATAATGTTTACTTCTAGAATATGTTGTCCTATACAATCAGTACATACACTAGTTAATAATAATGTTGACTTCTAGGATACGTAGGTCTGTACAATCAGTACATACACTAATTACAAACCCCGTTTCCATATGAGTTGTAAAATTGTGTTAGATGTAAATATAAACGGAATACAATGATTTGCAAATCCTTTTCAACCCATATTCAATTGAATGTACTACAAAGACAGGATATTTGATGTTCAAACTCATAAACTTTTTTTTTTTTTGCAAATAATAATTAACTTTGAATTTCATGGCTGCAACACATGCCAAAGTAGTTGGGAAAGGGCATGTTCACCACTGTGTTACACGGCCTTTCCTTTTAACAACACTCAGTAAACGTTTGGGAACTGAGGAGACACATTTTTTAAGCTTCTTAGGTGGAATTCTTTCTCATTCTTGCTTGATGTACAGCTTAAGTTGTTAAACAGTCCGGGGGTTGTGGTATTTTAGGCTTCATAATGCGCCACACATTTTCAATGGGAGACAGGTCTGGACTACTGGCAGGCCAGTCTAGTACCCGCACTCTTTTACTATGAAGCCACGTTGATGTAACACGTGGCTTGGCATTGTCTTGCTGAAATAAGCAGGGGCGTCCATGGTAACGTTGCTTGGATGGCAACATATGTTGCTCCAAAACCTGTATGTACCTTCCAGCATTAATGGCGCCTTCACAGATGTGTAAGTTACCCATGTCTTGGGCACTAATACACCCCCATACCATCACAGATGCTGGCTTTTCAACTTTGCGCCTATAACAATCCGGATGGTTATCCGGATGGTGTGCTAGTTCTTAGACATCTCCCTCATGTTGGAAATAAACTGCAACTGGAGTGTGCTAGTTCTTAAACATATCCTTCGTGTTGGTAATAAACTGGAACTGGAACTGGAGTGTGCTAGTTCTTAATATCTCCTTCATGTTGGAAATAAACTGGAACTGGAACTGGAGTGTGCTAGTTCTTAGACATCTCCTTCATGTTGGAAATAAACTGGAACTGGAACTAGAGTGTGCTAGTTCTTAACATCTCCTTCATGTTGGAAATAAACTGGAACTGGAACTGGAGTGTGCTAGTCCTTAGACATCTCTTTCATGTTGGAAATAAACTAGAACTGGAACTGGAGTGTGCTAGTTCTTAACATCTCTTTCATGTTGGAAATAAACTGGAACTGGAACTGGAGTGTGCTAGCTCTTAGACATCTCCTTCATGTTGGAAATAAACTGGAACTGGAATTGGAGTGTGCTAGTTCTTAGACATCTCCTTCATGTTGGAAATAAACTGGAACTGGAGTGTGCTAGTCCTTGGACATCTCCTTCATGTTGGAAATAAACTAGAACTGGAACTGGAGTGTGCTAGTTCTTAACATCTTTTTCATGTTGGAAATAAACTGGAACTGGAACTAGAGTGTGCTAGTTCTTAGACATCTCCTTCATGTTGGAAATAAACTGGAACTGGAATTGGAGTGTGCTAGTTCTTATACATCTCCTTCATGTTGGAAATAAACTGGAACTGGAACTGGAGTGTGCTAGTTCTTAACATCTTTTTCATGTTGGAAATAAACTGGAACTGGAACTAGAGTGTGCTAGTTTTTAGACATCTCCTTCATGTTGGAAATAAACTGGAACTGGAATTGGAGTGTGCTAGTTCTTATACATCTCCTTCATGTTGGAAATAAACTGGAACTGGAACTGGAGTGTGCTAGTTCTTAACATCTTTTTCATGTTGGAAATAAACTGGAACTGGAACTAGAGTGTGCTAGTTCTTATACATCTCCTTCATGTTGGAAATAAACTGGAACTGGAGTGTGCTAGTTCTTAACATCTTTTTCATGTTGGAAATAAACTGGAACTGGAACTAGAGTGTGCTAGTTCTAAGACATCTCCTTCATGTTGGAAATAAACGGGAACTGGAATTGGAGTGTGCTAGTTCTTATACATCTCCTTCATGTTGGAAATAAACTGGAACTGGAACTGTAGTGTGCTAGTTCTTAACATCTCCTTCATGTTGGAAATAAACTGGAACTGGAACTGAAGTGTGCTAGTTTTTAACATCTCCTTCATGTTGGAAATAAACTGGAACAGGAACTGGAGTGTGCTAGTTCTTAGACATCTCCTTTATGTTGTCATCTTCTCCTCTCAGGTATTTCTTTGCCGTGCTGGCTATCCTCACGCTCCTCGGAATGCTCAACGGTCTGGTTCTGCTCCCGGTCCTCCTCTCCATGCTGGGCCCCCCGGCCGAGGTGGACCCGACGGACGACGGCGGCCGCCTCCCCGCACCTTCGCCCGAGCCACCGCTGCCACCGCCAATGGCTCACCACGGCTACTTGGCCGACCACCACCACGACCCCCGCCAACAGGCCTTCCCCGCCGAGACGTCGGACTCTGAGTACTACTCGGAGGTGACGAGCACTTCCGGGATGGGCGAGGAGGAGCACAAGTACTGCGACCGCAGCTCGTACGCCGTGCCGTCCCACATTCTGCTGGAAGCCAGCAAGAATCCCAACTTGCCGAAAATAAAGGTAAGCGTGACCACACTGACTTTGTTTTGGAGCTGAAAATCAATCCTTGGGTTTGTGTGGCAGGTGGTGAGGGACAAGGCAGCAGGAGCAAGGATAGAACCCTCGTCCCAGCAGGTGACATGTTGGGGCGGAGCCACGCAGCCAGCTCACTTACCTGGGCGGACTACTCAAAGCGGCCCCAGGTCGCAGAGCGACAGCAGGGGTCCGAACAGGACTAAAAAGCCCACTGGCTACAGCAACTCCTCCGGGGGGGCCGTCACCATGGTGACGGCCACGGCCTCCGTGACTGTCGCCGTGCATCCCACCTTGCCCGGAGCGGCGTACCAAGGCTACATGCACCAAGGTTTTGACACGGACACCGAGTCAGACTGCTTGGAGGCCACCAAGAGGACCTTTTCCTCGTATAAGAGAGACTCTTCGGAGCTCCAGGACGTGGAATCGCCGCAGGATCACCGGCACAAACAAGGTGAGGCAACCATTTTGGACCTCAAGTTTGAATCCCGCCCATAACCTAACCTAACAAAAACCTCCTCTTCTGCGTTCCAGGCGTGTCGAGGATCCAGACGGCCAAAGGGTGCTAGTCTTTGCTGCTGTGGAAAGTGTACATAAGATAGGATTTATTTGAAGGAGAAAATGATATATTTTAATACTAAAAAGAGGGAAGCTATTTAAAAAGAACTTTGGATTTTGACTTTTGTTGGCCCCTCTGTGGTGTGCAGAACGTCTTCTACGTCCTATGAAGATGTCACAATGTTACTTTTTGCTGCTACACAAAGTCATTTGCCTTAAAATAATGCAGTAGCCCCTCCCCCTCCCCCTTAAAGCCACACACACGTTTGAACTGCACAACATTGTACTGTGAGATCGAGACCATTTCTTAACAACGTGCCTTTTTTTTCCAATCCTCATCCTCATCCTGTCAGCGTCATCAGTGCAGTTTCATCTACTTGAAGGTGTCATTTTGTCGGAATCATAAGGGAGTCTTCTTGTGTTTGTATTTGTATGGAATATAAGCTATTATTTGACATTGTCTTTTTATCTTTGTGTCCACTTCACTTGCTCCACATTCTCCTGCTCACATCCTGACAGTTTAATATCCATTTCACTTTTTAATGGCAGCTTTGCTTTGTGCAAGGTGAAAAACGGAACAAATTCATGGTAAATAACCACCGTTGCCAGGAGGAGGTCGAGGGGGGGCTTGTGCATTGTTTGTTTTTAAGATTGAAAAAAATTGTAATGTCATGCCATATAAATTATTTATATTAAAATTTATTTTTATAGTTTGTACAGATGTTAGTATTTAGACTGAAGTTCTATTTTTAAAGAGTAAATATATATATTATATATAAATATATCTATTTGTTGCTGAGTTTGATTTGTGTTTGCATTAGGAAAAGGGGGCGGGTTCATTATTGTTATGTGTGTGTGTGTGTGTGTGTGTGTGCTGGTGCAGTGGGAGGAGCATGAAGGCGTGTAGGGTTGTGTCACTTTCACCTTCTTGGCCCGTCATGTCATTTTTTTCCCCCAAACATCAATGTCTAAAACACTGTGACTTCAGAAAACTATGCTCAAGAAACTCTTCCTGTTATGTGACCGCTAAGTTCTCTCACCTGCCATAGAAAACTAACAAAATAAATTCAATGAGGAAAAAAAAAACATTCTGGATGACGTTCTTTACTTTGGGTGTTTGGTCATTATAGTGCGTGTGTGTGTGTGTGTGTGTGTGTGTGTGTGTGTGTGTGTGTGTGTGTGTGTGTGTGTGTGTGTGTGTGTGTGTGTGTGTGTGTGTGTGTGTGTGTGTGTGTGTGTGTGTGTGTGTGTGTGTGTGTGTGTGTGTGTGTGTGTGTGTGTGTGTGTGTGAGCGTATGTTTGTGTGTGTGTGCATGTGTGTGTGTGAGCAACCTTGGAAAACAGGATCTCACACAAACATCCTATCCTTTGTACACACACCTAGACAATGTGTTGATGTATTGTGCAAACAATAATGACATTCACGCATATGCAGTCCTTCACTTCCCCCTGCACACACATGCACACACACACACACACTCACACGCACACACACACACTGACTGGGCCCACCTGTGTAGATGAAAGGTAGCGGCTGTAAATTCCTTTCCTTCTCTCACACACACACAACAGTTTGTCTGCATCTGATACCTTGGTCCTCTTAAGTGTGTGTGGCAGCACAACCAACCTGCGCACTAAATATTCCACACACAATGGAGCTTGAAAATTCAGACTGGAAAATGCCGATGTTCTGCAAACTCTAGTTGACAAACAACTGCTACACTCAAAGTGAATAGAAAATGTCCTAACATGTTTAAATTGGCAGGCTTTGTAAAAAATAAAAAAAAATAAAAAGAGGCTTTGCTACACATCTTAAAATACAGCCTGGAGCCATGTCAACTGACTCACCTACCAGTCAGTAAGCAGTACCAGTTTTAGGTATGGGTCACATGGGTCATTTTGCAGGGGGGGCGCTAAAAGGATGATGGGGAAATAGAAAAATAAATACAAATCAAAATAAATTTTAAAAAATTCAAAAATTATCCATCTTCTTCCGCTTCTCTGAAAAAAAGTGGGGTAGCGGGGGCAGCAGCCTAAGCAGACTTCCCTCTCCCCAGATCTTGTTTGTGCGTGGCCCATTAAAGCCACACTGGCTGTAAGTTTTCAATGTTTAGTTGTTCTGAAAGGATCCAAGCGGTGAGATGAACACGAGTCTGGCAGTCATTTCCTGATATCATGTAGTTTGTGAAGTTAAAGTTAAAGTACCAATGATTGTCACACACACACTAGGTGTGGTGCAATTTGTCCTCTGCATTTGACCAATACCTTTGTTCACCCCCTGGGAGGTGAGGGGAGCAGTGGGCAGCAGCGGTGCCGCGCCCGGGAATCATTTTAGGTGATTTCACCCCCAATTCCAACCCATGATGCTGAGTGCCAAGCAGGGAGGTAATGGGTCCCATTTTTATAGTCTTTGGTATGACTCGGTCGGGGTTTGAACTCACAACCTACCGATCTCAGGGCGGGGGTAATGGGGACATGACTGACTGACTTGGAACGCCTCCTTTCCCTCGGCAGACTCGAACTGCCGCCCTCTCTTGGTGTGACGTCATCTACACAGGTGGAGCCCATTTCCCCGCCTAGCCATGAACAAGTATTACTTTGAACGCTAAATGTCATGATTATTCCCCTAGAGCGGGGGGGTGTTACCCACATATGCGGTCCTCTCCAAGGTTTCTCATAGTCATTCACATTGACGTCCCACTGGGGTGAGTTTTCCTTGCCCGTATGTGGGCTCTGTACCGAGGATGTCGTTGTGGCTTGTACAGCCCTTTGAGACACTTGTGATTTAGGGCTATATAAATAAACATTGATTGATTTCAAAATGGATATGGTTAACATTATTAACAAAAATAAAAATAAATAAATAAAATAATCTCCATTTCCAGATGTCTATTCAACATCCGGCCTGCCAAAGCTTTTCATTTGGTCCACAGAACATCAGCCAAATAGTCTTGATGAAACCATTCAAACTTGGGTTGATGATGTGGGCAGTACTCCCACCACCCCACAGGGGGCAATATTGAAACATATGTGTCACAGTGAAACAGCAATGGGTGAGTAGAAGAAGACTACTCAGTCAACCCTGAGGTAAAAATCTAAATAAATAGCAAAAATGTGACTTTTAACAAGGACTGGACAACAAAGTAGGAATGTTCTATCCTCGAGTCTTTGTTTCCTGGCGGACCTTTTAAGTGACGGACACATTGATCCAGACAAGCAGCAACAAGTGTAGAAATCCATAAGTGTAAACTTCATCACCAAACTTCGTCAAACATTTGTAAGTAGACATCATTTGTGCATAAATATATTTAGTTTTTGTATTGAAATTGCTGACTTTGTGATGTCTTTTGTATTCGTCGTGTTGTATTCGTGTTGATTTTTGTCTTGAGAGTAACGTTCAAACCTCGTTTAATACATGTAGTGATACATTTTACCAGTAGAGGGCGACAACGCTAGTAGTGATAATAGGAGGGTGTGGAGTGTAAATGTTGTTTAATTTCTGTATTTGTTAACATTTGTCGTTTGTTGTGTGAATATATGAACATTGAACATTCTGTTTTATTTATGTAAAATACACAATGGATGGTACTTTGGATGGCACATACTTTTATGTTTATATTCTCAGTGTTACAAACCTAAATGAAGGAAGAAGTGCAAAGAAATAAAACTGAGGAAGGAAAATAATTCAAAAGAAGGAACATCAATCCAACAAAACTTTTAGAGCTTTTGTTTCTTCATGCTGTTAACTATCTGCACACGCTGGAAACGAGTAGCGAGGGCAGAATAATGAATTTATTGACAGTGCAGTGTGAAAGTCAATGTGTTTACTTTGTAATTAAGGAAACGTAGTCTCAAAGAAATATAACCTGCGGAGGTACTTTTTGATGAAATATCCACATCTTGATGTCCGGCCCCTGAGCCCTTGGGCTCTTGAAACCGCGGCCCTCTTCATGATGTAGTTATCACACTCTTCATGATGTAGTTATCACACTCTTCATGATGTAGTTGTCACACTCTTCATGATGTAGTTGTCACACTTTTCATGATGTAGTTATCACACTCTTCATGATGTAGTTGTCACACTCTTCATGATGTAGTTATCACACTCTTCCTGATGTAGTTATCACACTCTTCATGATGTAGTTATCACACTCTTCATGATGTAGTTGTGACACTCTTCATGATGTAGTTGTGACACTCTTCATGATGTAGTTGTGACACTCTTCATGATGTAGTTATCACACTCTTCATGATGTAGTTGTCACACTCTTCGTGATGTAGTTATCACACTCTTCATGATGTAGTTGTCACACTCTACATGATGTAGTTATTGGACTCTTCATGATATAGTTATCACACTCTTCATGATGTAGTTGTGACACTCTTCATGATGTAGTTATCACACTCTTCATGGTGTAGTTATCACAAACTTCACAATGTGGTTATCACACTTTTCACGATGTAGTTATCACACTCTTCGTGATGTAGTTATCACACTCTTCCTCCCGATGTAGTTATCACATTCTTAATGATGAACAGTGTTTACCCCAGAATATTTGTCAGTTAAAGGCCTACTGAAACCCACTACTACCGACCACGCAGTCTGATAGTTTATATATCAATGATGAAATCTTAACATTGCAACACATGCCAATACGGCCGGGTTAACTTATAAAGTGCAATTTAAAATTTCCCTGCGAAACTTCCGGTTGAAAACGTCTATGTATGATGACGTATGCGTGTGACGTCAATCGTTGAAATGGAAGTATTCGGACCCCATTGAATCCAATACAAAAAGCTCTGTTTTCATCTCAAAATTCCACAGTATTCTGGACATCTGTGTTGGTGAATCTTTTGCAATTTGTTTAATGAACAATGAAGACTGCAAAGAAGAAAGTTGTAGGTGGGATCGGTGTATTAGCGGCGGACTACAGCAACACAACCAGGAGGACTTTGAGATGGATAGCAGACGCGCTAGCCGCCGACCTCACCTTGACTTCCTCCGTCTCAGGCCGCGGACCGCATCTATGATTGGGTGAAGTCCTTCGTCGCGCCGTCGATCGCTGGAATGCAGGTGAGCACGGGTGTTGATGAGCAGATGAGGGCTGGCGTAGGTGGATAGCTAATGTTTTTATCATAGCTCTGTGAGGTCCTGTTGTTAAGTTAGCTTCAATGGCGTCGTTAGCAACAGCATTGTTAAGCTTCGCCAGCCTGGAAAGCATTAACCGTGTAGTTACATGTCCATGGTTTAATAGTATTGTTGATTTTCTGTCTATCCTTCCAGCCAGGGGTTTATTTCTTTTGTTTCTATCTGCATTTAAGCCCGATGCTATCACGTTAGCTCCGTAGCTAAAGAGCTTCGCCGATGTATTGTCGTGGCGATAAAAGTCACTGTGAATGTCCATTTCGCGTCCTCATTTTCAAGAGGATATAATATTCGAGGTGGTTTAAAATACAAATCCGTGATCCACAATAGAAAAAGGAGAGAGTGTGGAATCCAATGAGCCAGCTTGTACCTAAGTTACGGTCAGAGCGAAAAAAGATGTGTCCTGCACTGCACTCTAGTCCTTCACTCTCACGTTCCTCATCCACGAATCTTTCATCCTGGCTCAAATTAATGGGGTAATCGTCGCTTTCTCGGTCTGAATCGCTCTTGCTGCATTGAAAACAATGGGGAAATGTGAGGAGCCTTTCAAACCGCGACGTCACGCTACTTCCGGTACAGGCAAGGCTTTTTTTGTCAGCGACCAAAAGTTGCAAACTTTATTGTCGATTGTTCTCTACTAAATCCTTTCAGCAAAAATATGGCAATATCGCGAAATGATCGAGTATGACACATAGAACGGATCTGCTATCCCCGTTTAAATAAAAACAATTCATTTCAGTAGGCCTTTAAGGTGCTGTCTCAGGCAGACGGTCTGTAAAGGAGCTGGGTGGGTGTAAGGAACAGTGTAATTTGGCCTGTCGCCACCATCACGTCTCCATCTCATCGCTGCCTGGGGGGGCAATAGACTACAGACTGTGGTGAAGTAGGCCGGCTTCGTCGCGTTAAGAAGCCTACAATTTTTGGTTGTGTTTTCCGCTCCGTATGCTGAATGGCAATATACGATATATATCTCGATATTTTTTCCGTAAAGTAAAAACAAAACACAAAACATTTACCTGAGATACTAGGTATGTCATTATTTTGTCTTAGTAAGTCAATATTTACTAAGTCAAATGTCAAATTAATGACTTACTGTAAGTAAGCGTTTGCAATAAGCATTTGAAAAAAAGAGTTAAAAGTGGGGCCACATGCTGACATATGCTCAACTCATCATGCTTAATTTATTACAGCATTTGGGAAGTCTGTAGTTGATTTTTATTATGTAAATGTTATATTTTTATCAACATGTGATAGCAGGGACCCTGCCATTCAAAACTAGGCTGCTACATTACTAATGATTAATGTAACTATAGCTGAAAAAATAGTACAATAGCAATAGGAGAGACTATTCATCCCTGAACACCATAGAGTTCATGTAGGCTTTATGATGCAGTTACATTATTACATCAACTATCAGAGACAGCTTCAGGAAACTCTTCATTTAACATAACGTCCTTTTTTGCCGCTTCAACACAGAAAAAGGTAAAGTGAAATAACTTAGTTGTTGTCTGTAGGTCAATAATGCTTGTCTTTCTCTCAGACAGACAGGGCTTTGCTGTCCGTAAATACGCACGCATGCACGCACCACAAAATGAGCTATCATTACGCTAAAAGCTAATTAGCCTTCACCTCAAGGACTGCGAGCAAGCTGAGCTGCCGCTTATATTTCTAGAACGTCAACGGGCTCATAGTGATGTTACTAGTAGTTGACTGGGAGGTGTTTATTATAATTTGGGGAGAGTCCGCTGCATTATGCTCACCTGCTAAACACCTTTCTGCTAACCCGCACCGTCTCTCCTCTCTGCCTGCCTCTGCCGTGAGCACTGACTCCATGCGCTCTGAATACTCACTGCTGATTGGCTGTTACCGCTCTGAATACGCACTGCTAATTGGCTGTTACATGCGCTCTGAATACGCACTGCTGATTGGCTGTTACTTGCGCTCTGAATACGCACTGCTGATTGGCTGTTACCGCTCTGCGTGTAACCAATCAGATGGTTGTGTGGGTGGGACAATGCTGGGTGCTGCAAAGACGTACTGACAGAGGCAGAGGCAGTACGAAGCGTAGCAGCTTGTTAAGACTTTAGTTTAGCACCAAATGATAATATAAATACATTTAATAAAGTCAAATACAAATAAGGCAACAAGAAAAGTATCCTACACTTCTCTTTTGTAAAGTAAATCTGAACAGCTGATATGGGCATCAACATCAACTATATGATTTGCCTGAGAAGCTAGACAGGACAAAAAAAACAAAACAATTTTTTTAAAGACTTTAGTTTAGGTGGTGGCTCTTTGTTGTTAAGGCGCTGCGGGAAACCCTGATGTAGTTGTCACACTCTTTATGATGTAGTTGTCACACTTTTCATGATGTAGTTGTCACACTCTTCATGATGTAGTTGTCACACTTTTCATGATGTAGTTATCAACACTCTTCACGATGTAGTTATCACACTCTTCACGATGTAGTTATCACACTTTTTTAATGATGTAGTTATCTCACTCTTGATGATGTAGTTGTCCCACTTTTCATGATGTAGTTATCACACTCTTCATGATGTAGTTGTCACACTCTTCATCATGTGGTTATCACACTCTTCATGATGTAGTTATCACACTCTTCATGATGTAGTTGTGACACTCTTCATGATGTAGTTGTCACCCTCTTCATGATGTTGTTGTCACACTCTTCAAGATGTAGTTATCACACTCTTCACGATGTAGTTATTACACTCTTTATGATGTAGTTATCACACTCTTCATGATGTAGTTATCACACTCTTCATGATGTAGTTATCACACTCTTCATGATGTAGTTATCACACTCTTCATGTTGTAGTTGTCACACTCTTTATGATGTTGTTGTCACACTCTTCAAGATGTAGTTATCACACTCTTCACAATGTAGTTATTACACTCTTTATGATGTAGTTATCACACTCTTCATGATGTAGTTGTCACACTCTTCATGATGTAGTTATCACACTCTTCATGATGTAGTTATCACACTCTTCATGATGTAGTTGTCACACTCTTCATGATGTAGTTATCACACTCTTCACGATGTAGTTATCACACTCTTCATGATGTAGTTGTGACACTCTTCATGATGTAGTTGTCACACTCTTCATGATGTAGTTATCACACGCTTCATGATGTAGTTATCACACTCTTCATGATGTAGTTGTGACACTCTTCATGATGTAGTTGTCACACTCTTCATGATGTAGTTATCACACGCTTCATGATGTAGTTATCACACTCTTCATGATGTAGTTGTGACACTCTTCATGATGTAGTTGTCACACTCTTCATGATGTAGTTATCACACGCTTCATGATGTAGTTATCACACTCTTCATGATGTAGTTATCACACTCTTCATGATGTAGTTATCACACTCTTCATGATGTAGTTGTGACACTCTTCATGATGTAGTTGTCACACTCTTCAAGATGTAGTTATCACACTCTTCACAATGTAGTTATTACACTCTTTATGATGTAGTTATCACACTCTTCATGATGTAGTTATCACACTCTTCATGATGTAGTTGTCACACTCTTCATGTTGTACTTGTCACACTCTTTATGATGTTGTTGTCACACTCTTCAAGATGTAGTTATCACACTCTTCACAATGTAGTTATTACACTCTTTATGATGTAGTTATCACACTCTTCATGATGTAGTTATCACACTCTTCATGATGTAGTTATTACACTCTTCATGATGTAGTTATCACACTCTTCATGATGTAGTTGTCACACTCTTCACAATTAGTTATCACACTCTTCACGATGTAGTTATCACACTCTTCATGATGTAGTTGTGACACTCTTCATGATGTAGTTGTCACACTCTTCATGATGTAGTTATCACACGCTTCATGATGTAGTTATCACACTCTTCATGATGTAGTTGTGACACTCTTCATGATGTAGTTGTCACACTCTTCATGATGTAGTTATCACACGCTTCATGGTGTAGTTATCACACTCTTCATGATGTAGTTAACACACTCTTCATGATGTAGTTATCACACTCTTCATGATGTAGTTAACACACTCTTCATGATGTAGTTATCACACTCTTCATGGTGTAGTTGTCACACTCTTCATGATTCTTTTCATCCTGTACACAAACCCGTGCCAGAGTCAGCATGCTAACATTACATAAGTGACGTTTGCAGATCTCACAGTCATTGTCAGTCTTCTCAGTGGAAATTACTCCAGCCGTGGTCCCGTTGGTAGTGAATTTGTCAGCTGGTGTGAGGAATCCTTTTTACTGCTCGACATCTAAAACCAAAGACATGATTATTGATTTTTGAACCCACACCTACCACAGGTCAGCCTGTAGACTGTGGACAGCTACAAGTAACTTGGCACGGTCAGATACTCAAAGCTGACCTTCCAGATGAACTGTGAAGTGGTGAGTAACAAAACGTCTTCACTGCCTGAGGAAAGTGTCACGTCTCCACATAGATAGAATCATGTTGTCACTCTTTCATCGGGCATGTATTGACTCCATTCTGTCCTTCTCCCTGGTGTCATGTTTGGTAGTTTGTCTTTGGGAAACAAGTCTGCACTTAATCAAATAGTAAAGTGGGATAGTGAGATTACAGGTGAGCAACTCAACCTATCTGACATCTACGACACAGCCAGCTCTATTATTCACCACTGCACCATCATCCTTTAAGCAGTGAATTATTCACCACTGCACCATCATCCTTTAAGCAGTGAATTATTCACCACTGCACCATCATCCTTTAAGCAGTGAATTAGTCACCACTGCACCATCATCCTTTAAGCAGTGAATTATCCACCACTGTACCATCATCCTTTAAGCAGTGAATTAGTCACCACTGCACCATCATCCTTTAAGCAGTGAATTATCCACCACTGCACCATCATCCTTTAAGCAGTGAATTAGTCACCACTGCACCATCATCCTTTTAAGCAGTGATTTATCCACCACTGTACCATCATCCTTTAAGCAGTGAATTATTCACCACTGCACCATCATCCTTTAAGCAATGAATTCCAGCTCCTTGGCTCTGGTTCATTGTTCCTCTTGTAGGACTCAATAAAGTTAGTCTAAGTCTAAACCATACAAGAATAAGTTTGTACCTGCTGCCATCACACGCCTAAATAAGGCGCCCACATTCTGATTTGATTGATTTGTTATGCCATAACGCTTTAATCACAATGATTTTATTGGTTTATTATATTTGATTGTTCCACAGTGGGCTGTATACTGCTGATTGTTTGTGGATTTTTCTATGATTTGTGTTTGCTTGCTTCATTCGGTCTTGACGCTGAATTACAAATGTCTGCACAACTATTTTACCTGGAGTACCATTAAAAAAACCTTGACCTTGACCTTAGTTGAATATCCCTGTGTTTCTTCCTGTTCTTTACACATTTCCTCAAGCATCTTGAGGAAAACATCAGTAGAAGAGGACACAAAATAGAATACAAGCCGCTAACCTTCTATATTTCTTGTTTTGATCACTGGGTGTGCTCTTTTGTCTGATCATGGCGGAGCTGCGTCAAGTTTGTCGAATATGTAGATATTCTCACTACTTTTCTTTTGTCGAGCACAAAGAAAAGACCATTTTAGTTAAATGTAAGTTGTGCCTTGGATCAAAGATCCCACCTACTGCCCAAAACAGCTATTCAAATCTGCTGAAACACCTACAAAAGCAACATGCTTCGACGATGCTAGTAAAGAGAGATACAGACTCCGATGCCACTTTCCCTCCACCACCACCACCACTTAAGGATTAACTCTGCCTCTGCTCATCATTCAGCACTGAAGGTACACACGCGCTGTCAATTCTCTTATATACTCTTTCATTCTAGACTTCTAGAGTGTTTGATTATCACATCACTCTAAATGTATAGACTATAAAGTTCACAAACATAAAGAGGGATGCTAGTGGGCCAGGCCAATCTTTCTATTTCTCTAAACTAAAACTGGGGAAATGTGTAGAGTGTTTTGGGCTTCAGACATGATTTTGTTTCAGAATTCCTTGAGAAAAAATCGCCTGGTTAGGCTTTGTGTATGTAGTGTGTGCGCCTTCCTTGCTTTACAGCTATGTTGTTATTATGCTGTTTGTTACTTATGTATGTTATGTTGCAGCTATTTAAAATAGTTTTGTCAATTTGTTCTGGCCTGAAACAAATTGGCCCTTTGAAACATATATTTGTCTTTGTGTGTTGTATGTAGACCACATTGCTTGGCAGAGTTCAGTGATGCAAATGCATGTCAAGTGGATCAAAAGGTTTTATTATTCTCCAGTGCAATAACAGTACTGAAATGAAGGCTAAAAGGGTATTAATGGGAGCTTTAAAAAAAAAAGAAGTAACTAAATAGTTACTTTTCACAGTAACACATTACTTTTTGGTTTAAGTAACTGAGTTACTTTTGAAATGAAGTAACTAGTAACTGTAACTAGTTACTGTTTTCAGTAACCAACCCAACACTGCCTAACACTGATCAAAGCCTTTCTTCTTCAAAGTCACACTCCTCCATTTGCACCAGTCGATTTGACTGGAGAGGACCATACCTTCCTCACATTCCCATCATTTGGAAAAGTATGAAGTTGTTTCGCTGCAAACTGCAACAATGCATCTGGCAGACATATTTCATCATTCTGTTTGAAAATAACGGGATTGGGGATGAAGATGCAACCAAAACACAAACTAGACAATATGAAGTTGGCTCCATGCAGTCTTCTGTAGGTGACGTCAGCAGGCTGATGCAGGCCCGCCCACGTCTTGGAGATAGAAGTCAGCGTTCCAAAATGTGCTGAAACTTGTTAGAAAACAATCCTAAAATCACTACTGTGCCTATTTGGATGGAATTTGACCTGTAGACATAATTTTCGAGGCCATAACTGTGAAATAAGAGTTGAAGTACAAACCCTGTTTCCATATGAGTTGGGAAATTGTGTTAGATGTAAATATAAAACGGAATACAATGATTTGCAAATCATTTTCAACCCATATTCAGTTGAATATGCTACAAAGACAACATATTTGATGTTCAAACTGATAAACATTTTTTTTTGTGCAAATAATCATTAACTTTATAATTTGATGCCAGCAACACGTGACAAAGAAGTTGGGAAAGGTGGCAATAAATACTGACAAAGTTGAGGAATGCTCATCAAACATTTTTTGGAACATCCCACAGGTGAACAGGCAAATTGGGAACAGGTGGGTGCCATGATTGGGTATAAAAGTAGATTCCATGAAATGCTCAGTCATTCACAAACAAGGAGGCGAGGGTCACCACTTTGTCAACAAATGCGTGAGCAAATTGTTGAACAGTTTAAGAAAAACCTTTCTCAACCAGCTATTGCAAGGAATTTAGGGATTTCGCCATCTACGGTCCGTAATATCATCAAAGGGTTCAGAGAATCTGGAGAAATCACTGCATGTAAGCAGCTAAGCCCGTGACCTTCGATCCCTCAGGCTGTACTGCATCAACAAGCGACATCAGTGTGTAAAGGATATCACCACATGGGCTCAGGAACACTTCAGAAACCCACTGTCAGTAACTACAGTTGGCCGCTGCATCTGTAAGTGCAAGTTAAAACTCTCCTGTGCAAGGCGAAAACCGTTTATCAACAACACCCAGAAACGCCGTCGGCTTCGCTGGGCCTGAGCTCATCTAAGATGGACTGATACAAAGTGGAAAAGTGTTCTGTGGTCTGACGAGTCCACATTTCAAATTGTTTTTGGAAACTGTGGACGTCGTGTCCTCCGGACCAAAGAGGAAAAGAACCATCGGGATTGTTATAGGCACAAAGTTGAAAAGCCAGCATCTGTGATGGTATGGGGGTGTATTAGTGTCCAAGACATGGG
Organism: Entelurus aequoreus; assembly: GCF_033978785.1. Taxonomy (NCBI): domain Eukaryota; kingdom Metazoa; phylum Chordata; class Actinopteri; order Syngnathiformes; family Syngnathidae; genus Entelurus; species Entelurus aequoreus. Next base: position 40,730,900 of record NC_084746.1, on the reverse strand, counting down.
TAACTTACACATCTGTGAAGGCGCCATTAATGCTGAAAGGTACATACAGGTTTTGGAGCAACATATGTTGCCATCCAAGCAACGTTGCCATGGACGCCCCTGCTTATTTCAGCAAGACAACGCCAAGCCACGTGTTACATCAAAGTGGCTTCATAGTAAAAGAGTGCGGGTACTAGACTGGCCTGCCTGTAGTCCAGACCTGTCTCCCATTGAAAATGTGTGGCGCATTATGAAGCCTAAAATACCACAACGGAGACCCCCGAACTGTTGAACAACTTAAGCTGTACATCAAGCAAGAATGGGAAAGAATTGCACCTGAGAAGCTTAAAAAATGTGTCTCCTCAGTTCCCAAACGTTTACTGAGTGTAGTTTAAAAGGAAAGGCCATGTAACACAGTGGTTAACATGCCCTTTCCCAACTACTTTGGCACGTGTTGCTGCCATGAAATTTTAAGTTAATTATTATTTACAAAAAAAAAATAAAGTTTATGAGTTTGAACATCAAATATCTTGTCTTTGTAGTGCATTCAACTGAATATGGGTTGAAAAGGATTTGCAAATCATTGTATTCCGTTTATATTTACATCTAACACAATTTCCCAACTCATATGGAAACGGGGTTTGTAAATGTCAGCATTACAGGGGTCCTTTAAGCTAACCTAGTATATGTTTTTTTTCGGATGTCAGCGTTGTAGCTAACATAGCTATGCTAGTGTTGCTAACGTTCGTGTCCCACTCCATAACGTGACTTTGCTGTATCTGAAGGTCCGACTTTAAAGTTTCCCAATCGAAAGTTAACCAAAAAAAAATCACCATTGACAACCTTAGGAAATGGTAAATGGTAAATGGTTGTACTTGTATAGCGCTTTTCTACCCCTTTTTAAGGAGCCCAAAGCGCTTTGACAGTATTTCCACATTCACCCATTCACACACACATTCACACACTGTTGGCGGGAAACAATGTATTCATCATATTAGGGTCCGAACAGGTTGTGATAAATGCTAATCTTAAACACAAACTTATAGAGTTATGTAATGTTTCACTTGACTTAGGTCCTACTTGCCACTGAAACTACTTGAACAATAACACAGATTGATCCATTTGGAGAGACTGGAGGAGATGCGGATTAAGAGCCAGGGCTGTGGAGCTGGCGCTGAGCGCCGGGAAGGACAAGCTTTACAGTGTCTTGGCTGAATGATCAGAATCAGAATCAGAATAGTTGTTATTGCCATTGTTTGAGAACGGGTTCACAAACTAGGAATTTTTCTTGGTGCAATCGTGCAACATAAAACACATAGAACACAGAATAGGAATAAAACTTGCTGTAACTGAGCTATCAGATCTTGTTATTGTTCATGTGCCTGATGGCCGAGGGGAAAAAACTGTTCAGGTGGCAGTAGGTGTGGGTCTGGATGGACCGTAGTCTCCTGCCTGAGGGGAGAGGGGAGAATAGTTTGTGTCCAGGGTGAGAAGAGTCAGTTGTGATCCGACCCACACGCCTCCTCGTCCTGGAGGAGAACAGGTCCTGGAGGGATGGGAGCTTGCAGCCAATAACCTTCTCAGCAGCACGTACGATGCGCTGCAGTCGACTGCGGTGCCGGGGAACCACACGGTGATGGAGGAGGTGAGGATGGACTCGATGAAGGCTGAGTAAAACTGCACCAGCATCTCGGTCAGCACCTTGGTCTCCTTAGACGCATCCTCGCTCGTCCATGCGGACTGGACACTGGCCGAGGGTTGGTGGGCGGCTCTCTTGGTTGCTTTGTTGGGTCTGCTCCTGTCTCTGGCCAGGCTGACTCCACCCCAGCAGACGATGGCGTGGAACACCGCAGAGGCCACCACAGTGTATATGTTGGGTTTTTTTTGTGTTGTTTTACTTTTGTTGCTGTATGTAGAAATGGCTGGTTGCATCAGCTCTGCTGTTTTAATATCTTTAATGTCCTTTGAGTTGTTTGATGTTTCCCTCTTACACACATGTTTCTGTGTGCTATGGCTATGAGGTTTTTTTCCCCCATGGCCTCAGTCTGGACCTCCTCTCCAGGGGTCCCCTCCCCAGCGTTTACCTGTTTCTCACCTTTTTTGTAAGGGGCCCCGGAAGTTGGCAGATCCGTCAGCGATCCTGTTCTGTCTCCCTGTAATGTTTGTCTGCTCTTGAATGGGATTGTGCTGACAATCTTAATTTCCCCTCGGGGATTATTAAAGTATTTCTGATCTGATCCATGAATGGACTTTATAGACCCTGAGAGAACTAAAATAATACACAGCACCACCTGGTGGGGCACTGCCCTACCTGCCTTAAAACAGAGCAGCGACAACAGGAAGTAAGTTTGTCTGTCTTCCCCTCACACAAACTATTGTCGCGTTTTTTGTTTCAGAATCAGAAATACTTGAATAATCCACGAGGGGAAATTAAGATTTTCAGCACAATCCCATTCAAGATAAGACAAACGTTACAGGGAGACAGAACAGGATCGCTGAACGGTCTGCCAACTTCTGGCACCCCTTACAAAAAAGGTAAACGCTAGGGGTGGGGGGGATGGTGCCCAAGGGGAGGAGATTGGGGAGTCTGTTAGCACATGCTAGACCATAGCGCACCTATTCAAAGATGGTGTACAAAAAACACACACTGTGTGGGCCAAGATGGCGGTGCGGATACCTCTCCTGATCTGAAGGTGTGAGCACTGGAGGGAAAGAAAAGCCAATGAGGGACAAAAGAGTGAACTTGTGATCTGTTGATGGTGTGTGTGTGTGTGTGTGTGTGTGTGTGTGTGTGTGTGTGTGTGTGTGTGTGTGTGTGTGTGTGTGTGTGTGTGTGTGTGTGTGTGTGTGTGTGTGTGTGTGTGCTCCGCTTGGGTGGCCTGAGGATGAGCGGCCATTGTTGCAGGAATTCAATAGGGCTGATTAGTGAAGAAGAGTGTGTGTTGTTGAACAAAACATGAACCAGCATGCGTGTCAGGTTTGGTGTGTGTTTGTACTTTTGCACTGAGCGCAGCATGCGGGAAGAATGGAGGAATTAGCAGCAAGAGAGCAGACTGGAAGGTGACATAGCAAACATTCTAAAAGTGTCTCTGCTCTCCCTTGGAAAGCCACAGCACATTCATTCATTTGATGAAGAAGTGGTCGTAGTAGTAGGTCATGGTACGTCTTGACCAGGTACACCATTAACGATGGATGGTGAGGTGACATGTGACAAGAACAGTAGATCGTTAACAATGGATGGTGAGGTGATATGTGACAAGAACAGTAGATCACTAACAATGTATGGTGAGGTGACATGTGACAAGAACAGTAGATCATTAATGGATGGTGAGTTGACATGTGACAAGAACAGTAGATCACTAACAATAGATGGTGAGGTGACATGTGACAAGAACAGTAGATCACTAACAATGGATGGTGAGGTGACATGTGACAAGAACAGTAGATCATTAATGGATGGTGAGTTGACATGTGACAAGAACAGTAGATCACTAACAATGGATGGTGAGGTCACATGTGACAAGAACAATAGATCACTAACAATGGGTGGTGAGGTGACATGTGACAAGCACAGTAGATCACTAACAATGGATGGTGAGGTGACATGTGACAAGAACCGCAGATCACTAACAATGGATGGTGAGGTGAAACGTGACAAGAACAATAGATCACTAACAATGGATGGTGAGGTGACATGTGACAAGAACCGCAGATCACTAACAATGGACGGTGAGGTGAAATGTGACAAGAACAATAGATCACTAACAATGGACGGTGAGGTGACGTGTGACAAGAACAGTAAATCACTAACAATGGATGGTGAGGTGACATGTGACAAAAGCAGTAGGTCACTAACAATGGATGGTGAGGTGACATGTGACAAGAACAGTAGATCACTAACAATGGATGGTGAGGTGACATGTGACAAGAACAGTAGATCACTAACAATGGATGGTGAGGTGACATGTGACAAGAACAGTAGATCACTAACAATGGATGGTGAGGTGACATGTGACAAGAACAGTAGATCACTAACAATGGATGGTGAGGTGACATGTGACAAGAACAGGGCATACAAGTTTCACTAAAGTGAGACTTTAGTGTCAGGATGCATTCGGCCTTTTTAAACACTGATTTGGTCTGTTTTGTTGTGGATTGCTACTTGAGTCTGATGTCCTCAGCTCCACTGTGAGTACTTTGAGATGTGTTAATCAAATGTCAAGTGCTGTACAAATAAAGTCTATGATTATTATTGGTGGTCTTATTTAATTAGGAATAAAAAATCACCTGCCATGTTTTCTGTGCTGGCTCTTCTGTCTCATCTGTCTTCTCCATTGCATCTCTTCTACATCTCTGCCCTCAAGTTATACTGATCTCTCTTCATCTCCCACAGTTACAAAGGACAGTTGCTATTGGCTGTCATAAAAGTTGATAGTTGACATCATTGACTCATTTGCATAATAATGGACTCCATCCGTTTCCTGGGCACCACCATCACCCAGGACCTCAAGTGGGAGCCGACCATCAGCTCCCTCATCAAGAAGGCCCAGCAGAGGATGTACTTCCTGTGGCAGCTGAGGAAACTTAAGGTGCCGAGATGCTGGTGCAGTTCTACACGATGATCATCGAGTCCATCCTCACCTCCTCCATCACCGTGTGGTTCTCTGGCGCCACAGTCCGGGACAAGCATCGACTGCAGCGCATCGTACGTGCTGCTGAGAAGGTTATTGGCTGCAGGCTCCCACCCTTCCAGGACCTGTTCTCCTCCAGGACCAGAAGGCGTGTGGGTCGGATCACAGCTGACTCTTCTTACCCTGAACACCAACTATACTCCCTTTTCCCCTCAGGCAGGAGACTACGGTCCATCCACACCAGTGGCGTGCAGTGAGGTTCATGTCAGGTGAGGCACTGACTTCATCACAGTCAGATTTACAAACATATGAACCCTAAAGAGTATCTTATTCACCATTTGATTGGCAGCAGTTAACGGGTTATGTTTAAAAGCTCATACCAGCATTCTTCCCTGCTTGGCACTCAGCATCAAGGGTTGGAATTGGGGGTTAAATCACCAAAAATGATTCCCAGGCACGGCGCCGCTGCTGCCCACTGCTCCCCTCACCTCCCAGGGGGTGAACAAGGGGATGGGTCAAATGTAGAGGACAAATTTCACCACACCTACACTGTAAAAAAAAAGACATTTGAGAAAACGCAAATTTTCAAGGCAACATGATGCAACAAGATTTTTGCGTTTTCTCAACTTTTGACTACTGCTAACCAGACACTGTTTTGGTACACTGTAAAAAATAATTATAGTTTTTAAGTTAGTCAGACTCAGAAATAAGGTTTCACTATGTTTAACTACCAAAACAGTGTCTGGCCAGCAGTAGTCAAAAGTTGAGAAAACGCAAAAATCTTGTTGCATCATGTTGCCTTGAAAATTTGCGTTTTCTCAACTTTTTTTTTTTTACAGTGTAGTGTGTGTGTGACAATCATTGGTACTTTAACTTCACACTTACAAACTGTAGCACACAAAAAAGCACATTTAATTAAAAAAAACGTTATTATGGTCTTACCTTTACTTATAAGTGCGGGAGCAGTGGTGTTCGTGTTGGAAGAGTCGTGAATGAATGAAATATGAAATCCGCGCAGCAGTCTGCAGGTGTACCTAATGTGTGTCCCTGTTCACGGCTCCTCCGGCGCGCCGCGCGAGCATTGTTGTTTTTGCACTTTTTGGCTTCTTGTTAAGTGACTTTTTTTGGGTGGATTCGGTCTTGCACGTGGAGGGTTTGGGTGTGGGCTTTGGTTAGTGTGGCGATCCCGTCGGGAGGTGCATTCTGCGGCGGAGGTGCTTGGCACCAGGAGGCGGGGTTATGAGACGAGCCTCCAGTTTTATGATCGCTCAGCACAAGAAATACGTTACACACATACAGATGTTGACAAAATGCACTGTACATTATATACCTCAGCTAACTAAACTATGGAAATGTATAATATAATTCATATAGCAATACGGTCTCACTGCGCAGCAGGCCAGCAGTTAGCCGAGTCATTGCGCACAATCCATGGTGAGGCACAAATCAGTGACGTGCCTCAACTGGCTGCTGATCACCGCACCGTCTCTTCTCAGTATTTGAACGGCAAATGTGAAAATAAAAATAAAAATAATCTAAAACTGGTGAAGTTAAATGGAAAATAACTTTAGTATAATCACTGGATACATATAACAATTTAATTAATTTTTTTTCTTTTTACTTTTTTTTTCTTTCCACGATGGCAGGTGAGGCCGTGCCTCCCCTGCCTCTAGTGACTGCACGCCACTGATCCACACCCACACCTCCCGCCTCCTGAACAGTTTTTTCCCCACAGCCATCAGACTCATGAACAATAACAAGATCTGATAGCTCAGTTACAGCTCATTTTATTCCTATAGAGGCTTTGCAGTCACGTGGTTTTATCACGTGACTTTGTGTTACGCCGCCATCTTGCCGGTCAACCGGTCAGCTCGTTCCTACGTGTTCGTACAGATTCAGTTTGATTTCTGCGCTACATTTTCACCGATTTCATCCGAATTATGGCTGATTTGCTATCCAATGAAGTTGTGCATTTGGATGAAGAGTCCAAGAAACGTTACCGAGAGAAGTTGAACCTTGTTGGCACAACGGATCCGTACCTTTTACCGAGAAGCATGCTAAAATCACCTGAGCATTTTGCAACAGCCGACCTGCCTGATCTCTCATATCCAGACATTTATAATTACCTCGTCGATTCACCATCTCCGTACACTGGAAAGGACCTTAAGGCATACAAGAGTCTGGATGCCTACAAGTATTTTACAGCAGGTTTTGTGCATGATGGGCTGATATGGCAGATTCCAAACAAGAATCGATTTCTTCTCATGACCAAGGTAAGGAAAAGGCACACACAGAAGAGCCTACTGTCTGTTTACAAATCCGCGTGGCAGTAACAGTGTGATTGTGAAAAAACTACTGATAATTCCTTTTGGGTTCTTGCTCAAAATGAACCAGGTTTAAATTTTCAGGCTAATTTAATGAATGATTCATGAGAAAATGTACCAAATGCCAGGTAAAATATGCATAAATGGACAGTAAGAGTTCTAGCCTTGTATATTATATCCAAATTAGGGAATGATAATAATATAAGGTATGTCATATTATCTGTTTCAGGTAAAACACTCTCAACGGATGAATGATCCTCCCCTCAGACCTTGGGTAGCAATAGCGAAAGATGGTCAGATCCTGTGCTGCCACTGTACCTGCATGGCTGGATTGGGTGAAACATGTTCACATTCAGCAGCATCCCTGTTCGCCCTGGAGACATTAATACGTATGAAGACAGCCACTCCATGCACATCACTACCTTGTCAGTGGCTGAAACCATCAGCATCGCACATAGAATATGCTGAAGGATGCAATATCGATTTTGCCCGTCCAGCCCAGAAACGAAAGTCAGAAGTTTCAACTCCTGAGGAAAGTGCTGCGAGAAAACTGCTGAATGTTCCTCCACCAACTGAAGAGCAGAAAGCTGCCTTTTACAAGGCTTTGTCTGAATGCGGTGGAAGACTAGCAATTTTGAGCATTGTCCCTGACTATGCTGACAACTTTGAGCCAAGGGCAGTGAAGCGAAAGCTTCCTGTACCTCTCTCACAGCTGTACGATTCTGGCAATATGAAACTCAGCCTAGATGAACTTGCACTGAAATGCCGGTCAGAGCTGGAAAAGTTACATTCCATTACCAGAAAGCAGGTTTGTATTTTTTTCGCACCTAGTAATTAATATACATATCATAAATAATGTATTGTTCTCCAACCTGCTACAAATAATCTAATCATAGTGAAAACAATTTTTATTAAAATGTTTTTCAGATATCTGCAGTTGAAGAAGAGTCCTGGGGCCAAGCAACATCAACAACTTGGTTTCAACAAAGAGCTGGGCGAATTACGGCCTCGAATTTTAAGGCAACGACCAGGACCAATGTCTCAAAGCCATCCAAGTCATTGATCAAGAGAATCTGCTATCCTGAACTGTGTAGATTTTCAACAGCCGCAACTAGGTGAGAAATTGGATTTGAAAATTTAATTTGCATTGCAATATAATTAAATTAAATTTTAGTTTCAATTTGTATTTATTGTTTGTATTTTCAATTTGTATTTATTGTTTGTATTTAAATCTACTCTTCTTTATGAACTTTCAGACTTCATAAAGAAGGTAAATTGTATATGGTTATGGGTGCTTAACAATCTTAAGTAAGGCAGTCAGTAATCTTAGTAGTTAGCTTTCAGATTGCATAAAAGAGGTAATTGTGTAATACATGGTTATGAGTGCTTTCACTCGCTTATCTGTCTATCAACTGTCATCCCTTAAATGTCGCACTATTCTTTTTCTTCTTTCTGCCTATTGAAATGGTTTGTCAAATCGCTTTACTCTGTTTGCTTATAACCAAAGTACTACCTTTCATATTTACGTTTATATTCATCATTTTATTTTTAGATGGGGTTGCGATCACGAGTCGGACTTAAGGAAGCGGTACGGAATGATAATGACCCAGCGGCACACTGGCCTAAACGTTGACGAAACCGGATTCCACATGTCTGCCGACCGTCCATATTTTGGCGCATCACCGGATGGGCTACTCTCGTGTGACTGCTGTGGCAAAGGGTGCCTCGAAATTAAGTGTCCCTTCTGCATCAAAGATAAAGGAGTGGAAGAGGTTGCTGGTGAGTCCAAGGCGGTCTGTTTGGAGCAGAAATCGAACGGCAATTGCGTGCTACGTGGAGACCACCAGTATTATTACCAAGTACAATCACAACTGTATTGTACTGGCAGGAAGTACTGTGACTTTGTCGTATGGAAGGAGAATCTACTCTTTATTCAGCGCATCATTCCTGATGATTCCTTCCTGGCAAACGAACTGGCCAAGATGGACAATTTCTATCTCCGTTGTATTATGCCAGAGCTATTAGCTAAAGTGTACACGGTAGAACAATCTGTTGCTACCACTGCATCCGCTTCGGAAGAGTTTGTTTGCTACTGCCGTAACCCTCCCACTGAGGATATGTTGGTTTGTAAATCCAAGAACTGCAGCATCAAAGCATTCCACATGAAATGTCTTGGCATAAAACGAGTCCCACAACGATGGTTTTGCCCTAACTGTAAGAAGTTGGAAGTAAAACAGAAAAAGTTGTTTCTGTAAGATTCTTTCCTGGTATTTATTACAGAAAAAATATGGATGCAACATCATTACTCAAATGGTACAATTGGGTCGGATAAATTTGTAAGTGCGCATGACACTTGTACAATTTTATCTAATGTTGTGAAACCACTGTCATCAGATGACAATAAAGATATGGGTAGGATATTTTCCATCATGGTATACTTTTGTCTTGCGAGTCCAATAACTCTCTCTACATGGATACGGACAGCAGCTAATCCTCTGGTGCCCTCAACATCTAGTGGATTAAGCTGCCTTCTTTTCAAATCTCAGCGTGCACCACATCTTCACCAGCGGGTAGTTGATCATTTTCACAAGGGACAGACTGGGAAATATTGACGAGTGCTGCTGCCAATGCCAATGCCCTCTCGCGGTCTCTCTTACGCTGCTTGACATTTTGTCTTCTCTCAAAGATCTTCATTGAACATTTGAGTTTTCGTTTGTGAGGTGACTGGGTATGCTCAAATATACTTGGCACATAGTCTGGGGATAGTGGCTCTTCGCTTTTTGCACCTGAAACAATTAAACAATCACATTATTCATAATGACTGCCATAAATAATTAAGCACGTTGTTGATGGGGATATACCCAGTTCAATTTGTTTTGTAATGGCATTTCATAACTTGACATATTAAAAAACTGAATAGAGTGAAATCATTCAGATACCTGTCTGTTTAAGTTGCTACCCTTTTTATTTTTTTCTTATTTTTTCATGATGCCTCATCTGATTGGCTTGAAAACTTTACCAATAAAAATGTTAACCTTGTGCCAATGGCTTGAAAACTTTACCAATGTAGATTTTACCTTGTGCCAAATGAAGTAACAAAAAGCCTCTTGTTCAAAAATGCTTCATTAGAAAAAAATTGTTTCACAAGGTCCATCATAATTTTTTTGGAAATTTCCTAATGCATTCACTCATGATAATTAATTGTTCAATTCCAATATGAAGCTCAACATTTACATTGATAAAGTTTTCAAGCCAATCAGATGAGGCATCATGAAAAAATAAAAACGGTACCTAGCATCACACAGACAGAGGCGGGGGGGTGAACTGAAGAAATCATCCCATTCCCTGCCTTGCTGCTCTGCTGCCTTTCTAAAAATGCACCCAGCATTTTCAACAATCATATTTGTATCATCCCATATTGTATTATTTCACATTTTGTGAAACAAATCAGGGGTGAATCTAACAAGAAAGCGTGTGTGAGTCGTTGACGGGCACTGAACTGGTGACCGGCAAGATGGCCGCCAAGCCAATGTCACGTGGCTGATGATGTCAGCTGCAAAGCCTCTATTCTGTGTTATATGTGTTTTATGTTGCACGATTGCACGAAGAAAAATTCCTAGTTTGCGAACCCGTTCTCAAACAATGGCAATAAAAACCATTCTGATCTGATTCTGATTCTGATAATTGATTACAATCGACACATTGAATAACGGGGTGGGAGGCTTAAACATGAGTTAAAAAATGCAAATTAGGATTAGAACGGCAAATGATATTTCTTACGTTTATTCTTAGTTTAGGTGTATTTTCCTTTGTCCTACATTGTTAAATGTGAGAGCAGTGACTCTCAAACTGTGGTACGTGTACCACTAGCGGTTCTCGGGCTCCATCTAGTGCTACGGCAAATAATCACTTGATTATTTTCCTAATTTAAAACTACTACACCCCTGTTCGGTTTTTGAATAGTGGGACTAACACACCTGGATTAGGCGATTGGGAACCAGATCTTGCGAGGGGGTGTTTGTGGCCGTAGAGGACACTTGGTATCATGTGTGCACCAGTCTTAACGTGCGGGATACAACCCGGAAACAGATACCATTCAATAAAAACATAGCAACAATTGTGATGAAGAGGAGACTGTTAATTAAAGAACAGAACATTTTCAACTGCATCGATGATAGAAAAAGAGGAAACTGAGATTTATTTAAGAAGGTAGTTGGGGAAATGTAAAATGCCGACTTAATTCGGACTTTCGAACGGAATATGAATGAGATGAAAGATATTGGAACAGGTACAGTATATTAAAGGTGAATAATACAGCGTACACAAACGCTGCATTTTTGCACTCCAAACTGATTCATGTTACGCACAACGGGCAACATAGTCCAGAACAATAGCAACCTTCCTCTGGATATCACCAACGCTCTTTTCCTTCATATTTAAAACTCCTTCCATCAATCCACAGAGCCTTTTCAATGAACTCTGAGACATTCAAAAGTTTTGTTTCCCTGATTTTTGTCCAAAAATTCCTTAAAAAAACCTCTTCCGCCGGTCTGTCCTTGTTTCGAACCTGCGTCCGCCTGATGCATTCTTGGTAGTAGCGTCATGTTGGTAGCACAATCCAACATCATTTCTTGATGCTGTCTGCTATTTAACATCAGCATAGCCATTAGATACCTAATATTTGTAATATGTTCCAATATTACAGCGGACATCACTTAAATCAAGTTGTAAAGATCCGCAGATCGCTAGTGTGACGTCATTGGTCAACCGGAAAAGGAATTAATGTATCCGCACTAAAATGAAATAGTGCCCCCCAGTGTACGGGAGGCACATGGCATATGACCATAAGTCACATTAGAGAAAGTGCATGGACACTTGGACTGCACACATAGGTGTGAAAATACAACAAACGGAACTATTTGAGAAATCAGACTCATTTAGTGCATGGAAACGTACTCTGTAGACCAAGACAGAAACGGCGGCATATTTGCGCAGAGTGGTAGAGCGTGTTCTCTCTGCTCTGACGACAATGGAATTGAACTTCATGGTCATTGCGCTTAAAAATACAATAATTCGTTTTCGGTACCAGCTGTCCAAGAGCAGACACAGTTAGAGGCTGCTTGTTCAGGACATTAACTGCAGAGTTTTACACGCTTTCCTGTCTCCAAAACATCCCAAAAAGTTGCTAGATGCTTTGGAAAAAGAAAGTCAACGCTTTTGGAGAAGTCACAAGATTTAGCGAGGAAGTCGGCAGTTGGCAACACTGCACTGTGGCATGTGAAAGAGAGACTAAGTCCCACCTAACGTTTCTGATTGGTTTAAATTGTGTGGTTGGTTAAGTGTAGGCACAGAGGGTTGATGGCTTGGTTATCTCGATCGACCAATCATAGTTACGGGAACTACGGCCAGCTGCGAGGACCAAAGTTTACTATCATAAAACAAATATATAGAGTAGTGAATGGGGAATATAAGTGTGAGAAATGTCAAGTGTGGCGTGTAACGTCAGAAGGGGTTAAATTGTGTGACGTCATGCTCAGAGCTCTGTACTGTATATGAAGAACAAAAGCTAACATGCTAATTAGTAATGTTAGTTAATTTCACCTCTCAAAAGACTTTCATTTTATTGATTAAAACTATGTTTACCTGATCTTTGATTAAAAACCACGTTGACTGGATCTTATTCACTCTTTTATGTTCAATCGGGTGGCATGGTAGCGATGATGGCGTTCTCACGATGCAGAAAGGACAGGAAGCAGAGCAGCATCCAGGCAAGAGTCTTTTTTAATCCTTCTTTAAGCACGGCAAAAATATATGGAGTGGTGCCGTCAGGAAGCGATCGTAAAGCATCGCAGAAAAACTTAAAGGCCTACTGAAATGATTTTTATTTATTTAAACGGGAATAGCAGATCCATTCTATGTGTCATACTTGATAATTTCGCGATATTGCCATATTTTTGCTGAAAGGATTTAATAGAGAAAATCGACGATAAAGTTCGCAACTTTTGCTCGCTGATTAAAAAAAGCCTTGCCTGTACCGGAAGTAGCGTGACGTCACAGGAGCTAGTATTCCTCACAATTCCCCATTGTTTACAATGGAGCGAGAGAGATTCGGACCGAGAAAGTGATGATTACCCCATTAATTTGAGCGAGGATGAAAGATTCGTAGATGAGGAACGTTACAGTGAAGGACTTGAGAGACAGTGATGGACGTATCTTTTTTCGCTCTGACCGTAACTTAGGTACAAGCTGGCTCATTGGATTCCACACTCTCCTTTTTTTATTGTGGATCACGGATTTGTATTTTAAACCACCTCGGATACTATATCCTCTTGAAAATGAGAGTCGAGAACGCAAAATGGACATTCAGTGCCTTTTATCTCCACGACAATACATCGGCGAAATGCTTTAGCTACGAGCTAACGTGATAGCATCGTGCTTTAACTGCATATAGAAACAAAAAAATAAAGGATAGAAGGAAGGATAGATAGAAAATCAACAATACTATTAAAGGCCTACTGAAATGAAATTTTTTTATTTAAACGGGGATAGCAGATCTATTCTATGTGTCATACTTGATCATTTCGCGATATTGCCATATTTTTGCTGAAAGGATTTAGAATAGAAAAACGACGATAAAGATAGCAACTTTTGGTATCTGACAAAAAAAAGCCTTGCCCCTACCGGAAGTAGCGTGACGTGGACAATTGAACATATCCGCAAAGCTCCCTATTGTTTGCAATGATGGCCGCCAGATCTGAGAGCGATTCTGACCGAGATAGCGACGATTTCTCCATTAATTTGAGCGAGGATGAAAGATTTGTGGATGAGGAAAGTGCAAGTGAAGGACTAGTGGGGAGTGGAAGCGATTCAGATAGGGAAGAAGCTGTGAGAGGGATAGAGCCATATCGCTTTGAACCCGACGCTGATGAAGACGGTCAGGAGGACGCTGCTGCTATTGATGCTGGAGGAGCACACGACATAGATCGCCTTGAGAATACAGAATGGTAATATGTTATTTATTTATAGACTAGTTTTAGTTTGTGGCCTAGTCTTGCACTGTTACTGTTAGTGTTACAACTTACACCCCAGGCCTATCTATACACTAAGTATCTATCATTGACACAATGTGTTACTGTTAGTGTTACAACTTACACCCCAGGCCTATCTATACACTAAGTATCTATCATTGACACAATGTCAAACCTAATTAATTACCCATTATTTCTATGGGCCACAGCTCCATATACCGGCAATACTAAAAATATGCATGCAGATTAATAAGATCCACAACAAGACAATGATAATATTAATTATTCCACATGTTTGCAGATTGCAGGTGTCAATAATATGAATTGATTTACAAATATTATGAACATTTCTATTTCCAGGTGTACATGTCAAAACTGTGTGAACATGGAGACAGTGGCTGAGTGTGTCTGCTGTAGTGAAATAGAGGCAGTGACCAGAACGATGGAGGAGGAGGGGGTGAAGACGTGCATCATAGACCACCATGGCTTTCCATCTGTGTGTCTGGATGAATGGGTGCTGCAGACAGCGTATAACGCCTACAAACAGCAATATGGCATGCTGCAGCAACAGCAAAATGAGTGAGGCACTAATAAGTTTAAATAATTCTTTATTCTATCAACCTTTGGAAGATAAGTCAGAATGAGCACTTTCTTATCTTATTCTTATTCTGTGAAATGTACTGTGCTACAATGCACATGACATTATATATCATAGAAGTATTACATAGATGGACCGTAGATGTCAACAATATTTACAATTTACTGCAACAGTAAATGACAAATGAATAGAATGCATGACAATGTCTTTTGAATCTCAGAGAACAGTGAGTCACTGTGTATCCATGTCCGGATAATAACAGCTGCCATCATTTGCTACTTGCAGGCGGAGACGACACACAGCCTATCGACAGTTTGTCCGCTTCTGCTGGGGATATCTGGGAAAGGACATAAGGGTGGTACTACCAGCTTGTGTAGTACATAAGATTAGGACAACATTCCCATCGATGGACTACACGGGGTTCCAAGACGTGCAGTGACTGCAACAGAATCTACATGGCCACTGTACTTAATCAATAAAATCAATCAATCAATCAATCAGTCAATCAATCAATGTTTATTTATATAGCACTAAATCACAAATGTCTCAAAGGGCCGCACAAGCCACAACGACATCCTCGGTACAGAGCCCACACACGGGCAAGGAAAACTCACCCCAGTAGGACGTCGATGTGAATGACTATGAGAAACCTTGGAGAGGACCGCATATGTGGGTAACCCCCCCCCTCTAGGGGAGACCGAAAGCAATGGATGTCGAGTGGGTCTAACATATTAGTGAGGGTCCAGTGGAGCCAGCAGGAGGCCACCCCGAGCGGAGACGGGTCAGCAGCGCAGATGTCCCCAACCGATGCACAGGCGAGCGGTATACCCCGGGTCCCAACTCTGGACAGCCAGCACTTTATCCATGGTCACCGGAATAACCCCTCCACGTGGGGGGGGGGGGGGGGGGCAGAGGAGAAAAGAAAAGAAACGGCAGATCAACTGGTCTAAAAAGGGGGTCTATTTAAAGGCTAGAGTATACAAATGAGTTTTAAGATGGGACTTAAATGCTTCTACTGAGGTAGCATCTCTAACTGTTACCGGGAGGGCATTCCACACTTACCGAAGCGACTCCTGTGCTTGGCGATGGCTTCCTCCTTGTCTGGCTTCTCCAGTTCATCGCAGAGGAAGGGAGGCACATCCACAGTGACGCTGAGTGGTGTTCTCTCGTCAGGGGTCTGTCTGCAGCCAGCAACAACCTCCCTGATCAAGTCATCTACGTAGCCTGCAAAATACAATTGTACATGTTCCTGCTCACAACATAATATACTCATGGAGAGTGAAACTTGACAGTATTATTATCATGATACAAAGTGTCAAGTGTTTACATGTTTTGTGTCCTCTACACTTACGGTATGTTGGCTCTGTCGCGATTTTCTTGACCACATGGCCCCCTGCTTTATACTTCGGGTAGCGTACTGCATAGCGCTCAGCACCCGCTTGTGTAGTGGCTATAGGGCGGCTCGAATTTTCGTTCCAGTGCAGCCCAGCAAGCAGGTTCCTAGGTGTGGTAACAGAATAATGTAATAATTAGTACTAAAGTATGGCACACACTAGTGACACTTAGATTAGTGTGGAAACATACCTGCACAGCATTCCGATGTATGAGAAGACATACATTTTCGGTGCGAACTGTATAAGATAAAAGACACTTTATTCAGTCATGCGTCCATACAATGTGTGTGTAAATTTATAAATTGTTTGTAAATTTGAATACAAATGTTTGTGTATTAAACTGTTAATAGTCAGCTATTAAAGCTTGATCTCCTGCAGTAATGAAGCTGTTTTGTTTTCAATGTTAACACCACGCCAGAATTGTTTGCAATCTTTCTCACCAAGATGCCAGCCACTATGTTGGACCTCCAACATTCTCTTGCTTACACTGACTGTATCAAGGCTTCATTTAGTATGCTCTAGTATTTTGCTCCCTGGCCACCAAAGTCCTAGTGGCAGGTGGTAACCACCGACACCACCTACAGGCGATCAGTCTAATTCTCACCTGTATGATAAGGCTATGGAACGCCTCCACCTTGGAAGTCTGGTGTTCACCCGACAGCATGGCGATATCTTTTAGCAGGGACTTGTTGTTGACCACCTCCTCCAGTTTCACTGCTGAGCGTGAACCTAAACATAAATTTAAAATAGAACAACGTTTCTACAAAAATGTTCCAGTCAACTTAAACTGGTTATTTACTTACAAGTTTATCTGAATTTTTTGACTTTCAAAAGATGTGCAGGAAAATACTGCTAGTCCCTCACTGCTTTCGGGCAACTTATTTGCCTACTCACTTTGTTTGAGCCATTTCTTTTGCCGTTGCAGTTGTCCATGAGTACAAATTGGGAAGAGGTCGCCATGGTCCTTGTGGATGTTCTGAATGTGTCGCTCCACAGACTTCCACTTGGCAACCAGAAGTTCCCCCTCTCCAGGCGGTGTAGACACTGCTGCCCAGTAGAGGTGGTTGATTATACTTTGCACCCAGGGCTTCAGGTCTTCACAGTCCTTATGCTTGGCGATGGCCTTCAGTTTCTTTCCGATGGCTACAAACAGAAAAAAACAGAAATTTGTGGATTAAATACAATATCGCATTCATCTGATCACTGATATGTACACACTACTTCACAACTTGTCATGCATACAAATAATCCAACTAACATTTTGCAACATGCCAGATGTCATAGCAGTGCCGTGTATTGGGCATGTTTTCACGAATCCATTTAGCGATCTGTCTGTGTCGGTCTGTCACCAGCACCCCGACATCCAGGTCCCAGCTGATCAGCAGTTCCACCATCCTCTTCAGTCCTTCCATCTCCATATGGTAGCTGCCAAGACATTCGTTGCTCTGAAATATATATAACAGAAAAGGAATGAGCAAAGAAAAAAATGAAAAAGGGGCTTAGTATACATTGAAATGGTTAATGTTATTAGACAAATTTACTAGGATAATTCTGGAAAATCCCTTATCTGCTTATTGTGTTACTAGTGTTTTAGTGAGATTATATGGTCGTACCTGTACAACCTGAAGGTCGAGAACCACATTGGCCACAAGCTCCATTGTGGTGTAGGTACCGAACTTGGCGCTGTGTCCCGGACTGTCTGCTCGCCCATCACCACCAAGGACGAGGGGTCGGCCTTCCACCTGCAGCATGGTGAGGTGCGTCCGTTGCTGTTCCTCCCACACCTTTTTGATGGCTGGCTGCAGGATGAGCTCCTGGTGGTTGAAAAATGTCCTCTTCACATACGTGACCACTCCGATGCTGTTCAGCACTTGCAACACCTTGCCAGAAGATGCCCCAGCGAAGAGGATGCCAGCAGACAGCAGGATGTTGCCCGCGGCATAAGGGCCAATGTTTGGCTGGCTGCTCCAACTACTCCTCTGGTCACATGATGCACATTGAAGAGTCATGGTCAGCTGTGTACCGTTCGAATCCCAAGAAGGGCTTATGTCCTGGCTGCCACAGACTGGACAGTGACACCACTTGACGAGACTCTGGAGGCACGACTCAAAGATGATGTACTTCGGTTCCTTGTGGCAGCCCTCTTCACGCATCTGGTGAGTACATGGGCGATCTGGCGACCCGTCAGATTGACACGGATCCGATGTCGTTGACTCACTCGGCACATAGCTGTCATCGGAAGAACCACCAACAAAAGGCGCAGTGGGACTTGATGCTGGTCCTTCATCAAACCATGCAGGAGGTGGTCGTAGCTTGGCTTGCATTCCAGACACACCTGGAGCTGCTATGTTAGTCTGCATCTCGGGGCTGTCAGATGGAGCTGCTACACTTGACAATGGGACTTCACTAACCCTGGCCGGCCGAGCTCTAACCCTCTCGAGGATCTCTGGGGTCACCTGGTGTCCTAGCAATAAAATCAAGCACAAGTTGTTTTATATAATCTGTTAAAATTAAACTAGAATCACATAATAATTATTGTCTTTGAATCACCTAATTTATCTGTCTACTCTACTCTGCACAGGCAGCGTGCAATGTGTACTGTGATGTGCAGAATCATGTTCGTCACCGAAATAGACATACCCTTTGATCTATGATGTATTTTCCCTGTTTGGGTGCTCTTGCTACTGGTCATTGCTGTTGGTGCTGTCCCAATCGGTACCCAGTCCGTCTGGCATCCTTGTTCTCTTGTATTTCCCTGGAAATGGAGAAACAGCTACATGTAATATGGATACCTCATTTACATTAATTATGAATACTTTTGGATTGGGCTTGAACTGTAATCCATTTGAACATTGATTAGGAAAACAAATCGAACCTGATCTTGATCGCCCTCCTCATCAGGCAAATCTAGTGCCATTGCCATTGGTTCATCCACCGCATCCGCCACTGATGCCGTAGTCGTACTGTCCATGATCTGATCTATTGTCTGTAAATGTACAAATGTACAATACTTTATATTATTGTCTATTGTAATCTATTGACAGTATTGACACTATTGACAGTAATGTCAGTAAATGTACGATACTTTATACTGCAGAAGAACTTGACTAGAACTTGAAGCAATAATTATATGTAGACTATTTTATTGTTAATTTATTTCATTGTTCATGGAGTAGTCCAGTGGTTCTCAAATGGGGGTACGCATACCCTTGGGGATACTTGAAGGTATGCCAAGGGGTACGAGAGATTTTTTTTAAATATTATAAAAATAGCAACAATTCAAAAATCCTTTATAAATATATTTATTGAATAATACTTCAACAAAATAAATGTTTAGAATTAAGTTCATGAATCCAGATGGATCTCTATTACAATCCCCAAAGAGGGCACTTTAAGTTGATGATTACTTCTATGTGTACAAAATATTATTTATAATTGAATCACTTGTTTATTTTTCAACAAGTTTTTAGTTATTTTTATATCTTTTTTTCCAAATAGTTCAAGAAAGACCACTACAAATTAGCAATATCTTGCACTGTTATACAATTTAATAAATCAGAAACTGATGACATAGTGCTGTATTTTTTTTCTTTTTTTCAACCAAAAATGCTTTGCTCTGATTAGGGGGTACTTGAATTAAAAAAATGTTCACAGGGGAAAATCACTGAAAAAAGGTTGAGAACCACTGGAGTAGTCTATGACTGTGTGTGTTAGTTTTGGTTGATTGATTGAGACTTTTATTAGTAGGTTGCACAGTGAAGTACATATTCCGTACAATTGACCACTAAATGGTAACACCCCAATAAGTTTTTCAACTTGTTTAAGTCGGGGTCCACTTAAATTGATTCATGATACAGATATATACTATCATATATATACTATCATCATAATACAGTCATCACACAAGATAATCACATTGAATTATTTACATTATTTACAATCCGGGGTGTGGAGGTGGGGGGGTTTCAACAATTGAGAACAAAGAAATGGATATTGGAACAGTGTAGTCTGACTATGAAAACTGGATATCAAGATTCTTACCCTCTTCCTTTCCCTTTTGGCAAATGCAGACCTCATGTGCCCAGTCTGTCCGCTTGTGGAGGGGGTCGGGTGCTCCGGACTTGTCCGTGGTCTATCGAAAATAGTTGGCTTCGCACCTTTCTTCAGCACGAGTCGACGAGTGCTGATTCCCATTTCTGCCATTCGCAAGGGACCCTCTTCGAAACATGATCTTTCGAAATGTTCGCTGCATAATACACTGTACTTCGTATGTGTCGTCCAATCCAACCGTGTTCGCTTGACTTCTTTGTTCCATAGTAAAGCTTGGCCGCCATCTTTTGGGAAAAGAAACAATGAAACACCGGTTGTGTTTTGGTTTGTGTTGCTACATCCAGCAGCAACACACCGCTTCCCTACAACTCTCTTTTTTGCAGTCTCCATTGTTAATTGAACAAATTTCCAAAAGATTCACCAACACAGATGTCCTGAATACTGTGGAAATTAGCGATTAAAACAGAGCTGTTTAAATTGGGAGGGACCTATTCCAAGATGACGCGTTCAACTGCCTTCGTCACGCGCATACGTCATCATACCGCGACGTTTCAGCCGGATATTTCCCGGGAAATTTTAAATGTCACTTTATAAGTTAACCCGGCCGTATTGGCATGTGTTGCAATGTTAAGATTTCATCATTGATATATAAACTATCAGACTGCGTGGTCGGTAGTAGTGGGTTTCAGTAGGCCTTTAAACCGTGGACATGTAAATACACGGTTAATGCTTTCCAGGCTGGCGAAGGTTAACAATGCTGTGCTAACGACGCCATTGAAGCTAACTTAGCAACTTAGCAACGGGACCTCACAGAGCTATGCTAAAAACATTAGCTCTCCACCTACGCCAGCCAGCCCTCATCTACTCATCAACACCTGTGCTCACCTGCGTTCCAGCGATCGGCAGAAGGACGAAGGACTTCACCCGATGCGTTTGGCGGCCCGGAGACGTAGGAAGTCAAGGTGAGGTCGGCGGCTAGCGCGGCTAGCGCTCCAACAAAGTCCTCCTGGTTGTGTTGCTGTAGTCCGCTGCTAATACACCGATCCCACCTACAACTGTCTTCTTTGCAGCCTTCATTGTTCATTAAACAAATTGCAAAAGATGTCCAAAATACTGTGGAATTATGAAATGAAAACAGAGCTTTTTGTATAGGATCCTACGGGTACCATAACTTCCGTTACTCTGACTTCGTCACGCGCATACGTCATCATACCGCGATGTTTCAGCCGGATATTTCCCGGGAAGTTTTAAAAGTCACTTTATAAGTTAACCCGGCCGTATTGGCATGTGTTGCAATGTTAAGATTTCATCATTGATATATAAACTATCAGACTGCGTGGTCGGTAGTAGTGGGTTTCAGTAGGCCTTTAAATCTTTTAGATAGGCTTAGTGCAAGGTAGCAAAAACTAATGGTCACTCATAATGAATTTACGCAGTAGCATGTAGCAAGTTGAGCAAACATAACAATTGCAAAGCAAAAAGGTCGTAAGTTTGGCAAAAAGTAAAAACACAACTCTCACCTGTGGCAAACAAAAATCCCGCAAGAATTGGCAGGTGGGGGTTCATATAAATGAGAATGATTAGTGGCGGCAGCAGGTGGGGATTCTAATCAACAAACTAAAACAGGTGCGCAAGCTCAGGCGCTCCTAGCAACAAAAACGTAAACAATGGAGGACAAGAGGGGCTGGCAACATAAATATACACGTAATTAAGAAGAATAGCAACCAAACCAACACAGGACATGACCGGTTATGACACTTTTGTAAACAACTGATCAACATAAAGTGAAAATATAACTGAACTAACCATGGATTTTGTCGCTCGACTCAAGCTACAACAAAGCTCAAAAGGTGCTAAGAGTGATAGCCTGTAATCAATAATTAGCCAAAATTATAATTATATAAAAAAATTATAATTTGCAAAAATTATGCTGAATTAGGTAAACATTTTTGATCATTTCTCATGAACAAATTATATACAGTATTGTTCAAATTGAAAATAATATACTACAATTTGTGTTTTATTTCTAAATATGAAAAATATAATTTTGAACTAATTCATTGTGCATAGAATTGGTGATTTATACATTTTATTACCTTTTTATTTATTCATGACATTTGTCATTTGACCTCCTTCAGCATTGCATCATTCACTGAAAAGTGAGGCCTCTCCGGTGTATTTCATATTATGTCAGTCAGTAGATGTCCCTTTCATATTGGTGACACTAAACCTAAAAAAGACGGTCCTTCGTCACCACATTGATGCTCAACTTTTCTGCTCTCTTTGATTCACTCGCTCAGTCATCAAATTCCCGTCTTTCTTCCCGCCCTCGCTCATTTCTCTCAA
Organism: Entelurus aequoreus; assembly: GCF_033978785.1. Lineage (NCBI taxonomy): Eukaryota > Metazoa > Chordata > Actinopteri > Syngnathiformes > Syngnathidae > Entelurus > Entelurus aequoreus. Next base: position 40,708,550 of record NC_084746.1, on the reverse strand, counting down.
GCTGTGATTGCACCTTCTAATCAATCACATCAATGTACACTCAGCATAACAAATGTCTTTGCAATCTAGGTCCACAGCGTGTGTGTGTGTGTGTGTGTGTGTGTGTGTGTGTGTGTGTGTGTGTGTGTGTGTGTGTGTGTGTGTGTGTGTGTGTGTGTGTGTGTGTGTGTGTGTGTGTGTGTGTGTGTGTGTGTTGATATTCCTTGGCCGTGACCAGGCTGTGTTGAGGAGGAAGAATGATGCAGACGGGCTGAGGGCCCGTGAAGTGTAAACATCTTAGAAATAAACAGGAAGCGGCGTAATTGATTCATTCTGTGCTTGGCTGTTTACTGAAGGCTCTAAATAGGAACCTGGTCCGGCTGAGGGCCCCGCGTGTTTAGAAGCACTTTGTTTAGTTCCAACGATAAGACCAGACGTGACGCTGCATCATTGTGCGTAGACCTGCGTGTGTGTGCGTACAAATGGGACCCCCGCTGTGTGTGTGTGTGTGTGTGTGTGTGTGTGTGTGTGTGTGTGTGTGTGTGTGTGTATGTTAGGGCTGGGTATCGTTTAAAAATGTTCCGGGGGTGTATATTGTAGCGCCCCGGAAGAGTTAGTGCTGCTACGATTTCTGGGTATTTGTTCAGTTGTGTTTATGTTGTGTTACGGTGCGGATGTTCTCCCGAAATGTGTTAGTCATTCTTGTTTGGTGTGGGTTCACAGTGTGGCGCATATTTGTAACAGTGTTAAAGTTGTTTATACGGCCACCCTCAGTGTGAACTGTATGGCTGTTGACCAAGTATGACTATCATTCACTAGTTTGTGTGAAAAGCCGTAGATATTATGTGGTTTGGCCGGCACGCAAAGGCAGTGCCTTTAAGGCACGCCCCCAATATTGTCGTCTTGGTGGATATCGGGAGAAATTTGGGAGAATGGTTGCCCCGGGAGATTTCGGGAGGGGCACTGAAATTCGGGAGTCTCCTGGGAAAATTGGGAGGGTTGGCAAGTACGACTGGGAGACGCAACTGCTCTGTACTTCTCCCTACGTACAGCGGCGTTTTAAAAAGTCATACATTTTACTTTTTGAAACCGATACAGATAATTTCCGATATTACATTTTAAATACTGTATATATACTGTGTGTATATATATACTGTATATATTTATATATATATACACTGTATATATGTATACACTGTATATATGTATATACTGTGTGTATATATGTATATATATATATATATACATATACACTACCGTTCAAAAGTTCGGGGTCACCCAAACAATTTTGTGGAATAGCTTCTTAACGAGCTAAACTGTTTTCAGATGTGTGAACATGATTGCACAAGGGTTTTCTAATCATCAATTAGCCTTCTGAGCCAATGAGCAAACACATTGTACCATTAGAACACTGGAGTGATAGTTGCTGGAAATGGGCCTCTATACACCTACAGTATGTAGATATTGCACCAAAAACCAGACATTTGCAGCTAGAATAGTCATTTACCACATTAGCAATGTATAGAGTGTATTTCTTTAAAGTTAAGACTAGTTTAAAGTAATTTTCATTGAAAAGTACAGTGCTTTTCCTTCAAAAATAAGGACATTTCAATGTGACCCCAAACTTTTGAACGGTAGTGTATATACAGTATATATACACATATATACAATATATATATTTTTATGTTTTATTTATTTATTTTTTATCGTGCTCTGGTTGTGTTGTGTTGTGTTTGCTCGGTTCTCTTATCTTTTAACCTGCCCATTGTACAGCACTTTGGCTACTCCTGTGGTAAATTTTAAATGTGCTTTATAAATAAAGTTGATTTGATTTGATTTGATATATACTGTATATACATATATATACTGTGTATATGTATGTATGTATGTACAGTATATGTATACGTTAGGTCAGGAAAAAACACAGAGGTTAACGATTCGATTCAGAATTGATTCTTGATTAGTAATCAATCAATAGGGGACGGCGTGGCGAAGTTGGTAGAGTGGCTGTGCCAGCAATCGGAGTGTTGCTGGTTACTGGGGTTCAATTCCCACCTTCTACCTTCCTAGTCATGACCGTTGTGTCCTTGGGCAAGACACTTCACCCTTTGCCTCTGATGGCTGCTGGTTAGCACCTTGCATGGCAGCTCCCTCCATCAGTGTGTGAATGTGTGTGTGAATGGGTAAATGTGGAAATAGTGTCAAAGCGCTTTGAGTACCTTGAAGGTAGAAAAGCGCTATACAAGTATAACCCATTTATCATTTAATACTTTTTTAGTAACATTGGGTGCCAGTTCTATGATTAACTACATTTAGCCATTAAATAAACAAACATCTTTAAAAACAATTGTTCTATTACTTACTTATCTGTACAGCAAATATGGGCATTTGCATCAACAATATGATTTGCCTGGCTGGAAAGGACAATTTAATTTTTTTTATTGAAATTAATCGAATTTATTTTTTTTTTTTTTTGACACCCCTGCAGTTGTTGTTAAGGCGGCCGCCTTACAATAAAGAGCCACCGCCTAAACTAAAGTCTTAACAAGCTGCTCCGCTTAGTTCTGCCTCTGCCTCTGTCAGTACGTCTCTGCAGCACCCAGCATTGTCCCACCCACACAACCATCTGATTGGTTACACGCAGAGCGGTAACAGCCAATCAGCAGTGCGCATTCAGAGCGCTTGTAACAGCCAATCAGCAGTGCGTATTCAGAGCGCATGTAACAGCCAATCAGCAGTGTGTATTCAGAGCACATGCAGTCAGTGCTCAGGCAGGCAGATGGGAAAGAAGGTGGAGTAAGCAGAAAGGTGTTTAGCAGGTAAGCATAATGCTGCGGACTCTCCCCAAATTATAATAAACACTTCCAAGTCAACTACTAGTAACATCACTATGAGCCCGTTGACGTTCTAGAAACATAAGCGGCAGCTCAGCTGGCTTACAGTCCTTGAGGTGAAGGCTAATTAGCTTTTAGCGTAACGTTAGCTCACTGTGCGGTGTGTGAGAGTGTGTGTGTGTGTGTGTGCGTGTGTGTGTGTGTGTGTGTGTGTGTGTGTGTGTGTGTGTGTGTGTGTGTGTGTGTGTGTGTGTGTGTGTGTGTGTGTGTGTGTGTGTGTGTGTGTGTGTGTGTGTGTGTGTGTGTGTGTGTGTGTGTGTGTGCTACGGACAGCAAAGCCCTGTCTGTCTGAGAGAAAGACAAGCATTATTGACCTACAGTTAACAACTAAGTTATTTCACTTTACCTTTTTCTGAGTTGATTGAGCTGTGTTGAACCAGCAAAAAAGGACATTATGTTAAATGAACAGTTTCCTGAAGTTGTCTCTGATAGTTGATATAATAATGTAACTGCATCATAAAGCCTACATGAACTCTAAGGTGTTCAGGGATGAATAGTCTCTCCTAATGCTATTGTACTATTTTTTCAGCTACTGTTACATTAATCATTAGTAATGTAGCAGCCTAGTTTTGAATGGCAGGGTCCCTGCTATCACATGGTGATAAAAGTATAACATTTACATAATAAAAATCAACTACAGACTTCCCAAATGCTGTAATAAATTAAGCATGATGAGTTGAGCATATGTCAGCATGTGGCCCCACTTTTAACTCTTTTTTTCAAACGCTTATTGCAAACGCTTACTTACAGTAAGTCATTAATTTGACTTTGTAAGTCATTATTTTGACTTATTAAGTCATTATTTTGTCATTATTTTGAATTAGTAAATTACTAAGTCATAATAATGGCGTACTTAGTATCTCAGGTAACTAGGACTGTTTTGTTTTTACTTTACGGAAAAAATATCGAGATATATATCGTATACCACCATTCAGCAAATGGAGCGGAAAACACAACCAAAAGTTGTAGGCTTCTTCACGCGACGAAGCCAGCCTACTTCACCACAGTCTGTAGTCTATTGCCCCCCAGCGACGAGGTGGAGACGTGATGGCAACAGGCCTATATATATATATATATATATATATATATATATATATATATATATATATATATATATATATATATATATGTATAAACAGTCATGGTCAATACACTTGTAAAGAACATAATGTCATGGCTGTCTTGAGTTTCAAATAATTTGTACAACTCTTATTTTTTTTGTGATAGAGTGATTTTGTTGGTCACAAAAAACATTCATTAAGTTTGGTTCTTTTATGAATTTATTATGGGTCTACTGAAAATGTGACCAAATCTGCTGGGTCAAAAGTATACATACAGCAACATACATGATCAATTTTGGTGATGTAGAAAAGTTACAATCAAATCAAATTAGCTTCATGGCATGGCCTCTTAACTTCATGTGAGTGATTATGATTGACGACACCTGTTGACTTTTCTGAGCCCATTTAAATAGGGCTCATGTGATGCAGTCATTAGACTCGGTTACAAACGCGATAAAGGAAAAGTCAAAGGAACTCAGCACAGATCTGAAAAAACGAATCATTGACTCGAACAAGTCAGGAAAGTCACTTTTGACCACGACTGTATACATTTATATACATGTATACATTTTCATTTTTGTATTGTTTCCGTTATGAAGTATTTCTATTTCAGTCAGCAATGTTGATTCCAGACACAGTGGTAAATACAGTTAAACTGTATTTCCAGAAGTTTTCTAGCTTTGAGAAACAATTGAGACTTTCAAATGGCTCATTAGAGCTCTACTGTAATTAGAGTGAAACCTTCATATGGTGGAGGCCATAAAGTGTAGATTGACTTTGGGCCCACATCACTAACAGATGGCCTCTCTGCTGTGGTCACTAAGAAAAGGGAGGAAAAAAAGTTACTGTAGTGAGTTTAAAGAATTGATTTTAAAAACACACTTTAACACATTTTAGTGCTATTTACAGGTTGTGGTTTCAGTCTTTGAAGTTTATATGAAGGCCTTCTACAGTGACATTTTGGCTGAAATTGGCTAATTATTCAATACTGATGCATAATGATGATTGATGACATCATAATGAGAGGCAGTTCTCATATTGTGTCAAATAAGGTACGAATTAGCACTCTAAATGTTCTATAAGTGGAACATGAGTGAGAATGGTTGTTTGTTAAGTCGGCTGGGATAGGCTCCAGCGCACTAGTGACCTTTTTTGTGTGCTGCAGCTGGGGATGGGTACCTTTCACATTTGAACCGATACCGTACCAATTCCTACCTTTGAATTGATACCACTACTCAACTTTGCCAATTAGGGCTTAGTCCTGGCTAAATTGGGGCCCTGAGCAAAATTTTATTTTGAGGCCCCAAAAATATTTATCTATGTGAAATGATCGAGCTTGAATTTAATTTTATGTATGTTTTGTACTAAAACAAGTTAGTGGGAAGAAAATTGGTTTAAAATGTATTTCAGTGCAAAATCTGAGATTTAGCAGATCACTTGATCCCAGTGTGATTGTTTATCATTCTTTACACACACTTCTTCACACAAAATGGGCCCCATATAGACAGGGGAGGCCCTGGTACCAATATGCACTACTTTTGTGTGTGATCATGTGGTAATAAATAGTCATTTGTTTGATAACAACAACAATATTTCTATTCTGTGTTATGTGTTTTATGTTGCACGATTGCACCAAGAAAAATTCCTAGTTTGTGAAACCGTTCTCAAACAATGGCAATAAAAACTATTCTGATTCTGATTCTGATTCTGATTCTGAACAGGGTCTCATTTGCAAGTATGCTGTCATTAGTTTGTCCTCACTGTGTTCCCGTAGTCAGGAAGTAAACTTAACCATCAAGTTAAATATGCCAGTCTTGTTTTAGGTTGAGTCCTTCAATGTTTACACTGGGAGTATTGTACTAACTATACACAAGCTGTTTGATTGTAACTTGCATCTTAGTTGCAGTTTTTAATACTAAACTTGGAGGAGTGGAAATTGCCATGTAAAATTGCTAATGCTAATCAGTAGCATGTATATGGCATTTCCAATATAAATTAGCCTCAAGCTAGCAGATGAACTTGTCCAGGGTGTACCCCGCCTTCCGCCCGATTGTAGCTGAGATAGGCTCCAGCGCCCCCCGCAACCCCAAAGGGATTCCTTCGGGGTTGCGGGGGGGCGAAGAAGCGGTAGAAATGGATGGATGGATCATATATATCTGGGGCCGTACTTATCAAGCTTCTTAGAATACTCCTAAGAAGTCTGCTAAGAGTTGACTTAAGAGTAAATAAATTATTCGCTGAAAGCTGCACTTAAAAGTTAGTTATCAAGCGTCTTACTCACACTTTCAGCGAAGTGTAGGACTGAATCTTAAGTGTCACACTCAGAGCTGAATTACGACATTACTATGTGCCGTAAACGGAATTTTAGGTGACGTCATTTCTGTGTCCATAGAAATGACCAATCACGGAAGGGAATCCGTTGTCTAAGAATAAAGAAATATCTTGGAAATATTTAAGTGGACAATGGGAGTGTATATTTTGACAATAAACTACAAAATAATACAAAACAAACTAGTCCCCGCCAGCACTCACGCTACCGCTCCCTCTCTTCTATCGCCCACACACTCACTGACGTCACTCACCTCACGGCCACAAACATACGCTACTGTCATAACATTTTCTTTCCAATTCATTAATTAGGCAACTAATTTGAAACTGGTGTGGGTGGCTCTATATATACTAGCCCACTGCAGACACATGCAGAAATCAACAAGGAATCGAAAAGTATTAAATCTGTGACAAAAAATAATATCCGCTCTGTCTAAACGATACCGTTTGATCAGCTGCTCGTCATCAAAAAAACCAAAACATTGTTCCGTTCCCTGAACGTTCGCGCACGTCTCTCTCGCCTCAGTGCCATCCCCTGCTGGCAACTCCTAACCACTTAAGACACCTCTGAAGGTCTCTTAAATATCGTGGAGAGTAGGAGTGATTCTTAGACTTAAGAACGTTGATAAAAAGCTTTTATTCTTAAGTTTGAGAGTAGGACTACATTTCGCAAATTCTCAGGACTTAAGTGTAAAATGGCACTCTAAGAAGCTTGATAAGTACGGCCCCTGATCTCACAGAGATTCCAGAGCCAGGTGGGAACCACAGATCCCTTCCCCATTAACAACAATGGTAATCGTGCAGACTTTGTGAGAGCCAACTAGATTACTTTGGGACAAATGTATGATCCAGAACCTTATATTTTTGAACCTGAAAATAAGAAGGATGAGTTACAAGTTTTAAGAGCGGAACATTCAAAATGTTGGTCTGAAATTGTGGCATTTTGTGATGTTTAGATGGTGTTTTCACATACTTTGTGGATTGTAAACACAATTGGATATGGTTTAATGGATACAATGAAAAATAAATAAGCATAAAAAGTGAACTTGTTTTCCCATTCTACTGCTAATCTAAACACTTTCTATCAGGCATGCTTGCTTTGTTGGCATGAAAAATTGAAACTTGACCTCTATATATTCCGCCACAAATACGCCTGATGGCCCCCCAAGTGCTGTGGCGCATAGCCTGCAACCAGACACATGCAACAAAGGTATCAAAACATGTTCCCGTGTGATTTTACGTGAATCGGTACCTGGTAGTACCGATTTAATTTGGTCGCTCCCTACTGTATTTATTCAGTACACATCCCTAAATGGGTACTGAGTTTTAAGCCTCAAAGTACCAGTAGACTGGTCTACTTTTTTTGCTTATTTGTGTTTCATTGTATCCATTAAACCTGTGGTCCCCAACCACCGGGTTAATGACTGCATCACCGGCCCGGTACCGGTCCGCGGACCGATTGGTACCAGGCCGCACAAGAAATAATAAAAATAATAATAATAATAAATGTTTTTTTGTTTTTTTTTATTAAATCAACATAAAAAACACAATATATACATTATATATCTATATAGATCAATACAGTCTGCAGGGATACAGTCCGTAAGCACACATGATTGTATTTCTTTATGAAAAAAAACTAAAAATAAAAAAATAAAAATACCCCCCCGGTCCGTGGGACAAATTTTCAAGCGTTGACCGGTCCGCAGCTACACTGTAGTAGTTTTTGCACTCTGACAATGTTATCTGATCAGTCATACTGGAAATACGCAAAATATATTTGGTGTTTATCATTGACAATCCTTATGTAAGACAAGAACACACACTTTTTTAAGCTTTTGAAATCCTAACTAAATAGCTAACAATTGAGTCAACAGATGGAGAGTCCTGTTGCATTTATTATACTCTCTCTAAAAATATTCCATTTACATGTTGTGACCTGAAAATGAACCAAATATGAGTGATGTTGTTATTATAAGTGCTAACGCAGACAGACTATTTTAGCGACACATTGATAGCAGTGAGCTAATGCTAGCTTACGCTGCTATTGTGGACACACTGAGCCGATGGCTTGATCTCAAACTTGCTAAAAGTACATTCTAGATTATAATTCATGCATCTCTCACCTGCTAGTAGACAAATGTGACTATGGTCTGACAGGCTGGTCCACTTTCACATACACCAAGATGGCCAAATAGACCCCACAAGATGCTTCCTGCAGGAAGTTGTTTTTAACCCTTTGTGAGGATTGTGATTGAATCTTCATCTGAACTGAATTATGTAAAAGCGTCCCGTAGGTCAGCATCCCAGCAAGAGTGGAACTATTACAGTAAGTGTTTTATTCTGGTTTGTTATGGTTAGTTTATATGTTTAGCACCTAGCAATGTTGCTAATGCTATAGTGTCACAATGAAGCTGCATCCTTCACTCGCCTTCTAAAACTTATTGCTCATCTTCTTTGTGTTCGGGCTCAAAAACATAAGGTCCTGGATCATAATTTTCCCCGAGTAATTGTTGTTGGCTCTCACAAAGTCTGCTTGATTAGCATTGTTGTTGATGGGGAAGGGATCTTTTTGGCACTGGATATTGAGTCCGAGTGGACCATGTTCCGTTCCTCTATTGTCGAGGCGGCTGATTGGAGCTGTGGCCGCAAGGTGGTTGGTGCCTGTCGTGGCGGTAATCCTAGAACCCGCTGGTGGACACCAGCAGTGAGGGATACCGCCAAGCTGAAGAAAGAGTCCTATCGGGTCCTTTTGGCTCATGGGACTCCAGAGGCAGCGGACAGGTACCGACAGGCCAAGCGAAGTGCGGCTTCAGCGGTCGCGGAGGAAAAAAATGGGACATGGGAGGAGTTTGGGGAAGCCATGGAAAACGACTTCCGGACGACTTCGAAGCGATTCTGGTCCACCATCCGCCGCCTCAGGGGGGGGAAGCAGTGCACTGTCAACACCGTGTATGGTGAGAATGGTGTGCTGCTGACCTCTACTGCGGCTGTTGTGGATCGGTGGAGGGAATACTTTGAAGACCTCCTCAATCCCACCAACACGTCTTCCTATGAGGAAGCAGTGCCTGGTGAATCTGTGGTGGGCTCTCCTATTTCTGGGGCTGAGGTTGCCGAGGTAGTTAAAAAGCTCCTCGGTGGCAAGGCCCCGGGGGTGGATTAGATCCCCCCGGAGTTCCTTAAGGCTCTGGATGCTGTGGGGCTGTCTTGGTTGACAAGACTCTGCAACATCGCGTGGACATCGGGGGCTGTACCTCTGGATTGGCAGACCGGGGTGGTGGTTCCTCTCTTTAAGAAGGGGAACCGGAGGGTGTGTTCCAAATATCGTGGGATCACACTCCTCAGCCTTCCCGATAAGGTCTATTCAGGTGTACTGGAGAGGAGGCTACGCCGGATAGTCGAACCTCGGATCCAGGAGGAACAGTGTGGTTTTCGTCCTAGTCGTGGAACGGTAGACCAGCTCTATACTCTCGGCAGGGTCCTTGAGGGTGCATGGGAGTTTGCCCAACCAGTCTACATGTGCTTTGTGGACTTGGAGAAGGCATTCGACCGTGTCCCCCGGGAAGTCCTGTGGGGAGTGTGCTCAGAGAGTATGGGGTATCAGACTGTCTGAGTGTGGCGGTCCGCTCCCTGTATGATCAGTGTCAGAGCTTGGTCCGCATTGCCGGCCGTAAATCGGACACGTTTCCAGTGAGTGTTGGACTCCGCAAAGGCTGCCCTTTCTCACCGATTCTGTTCATAACTTTTATGGACATAATTTCTAGGCGCAGTCAGGGCGTTGAGGAGATCCGGTTTGGTGGCTGCAGGATTAGGTCTCTGCTATTTGCAGATGATGTGGTCCTTATGGCTTCAACTGGCCAGGATCTTCAGCTCTCACTGGATCAGTTCGCAGCCGAGTGTGAAGCAACTGGGATGAGAATCAGCACCTCCAAGTCCGAGTTCATGGTTCCCACCCGGGAAAAGGGTGGAGTGCCATCTCCAAGTTGGGGAGGAGATCTTGCCCCAAGTGGAAGAGTTCAGGTACCTAGGAGTCTTGTTCACGAGTGAGGGAAAAGTGGATCGTGAGATCGACGGGCGGATCGGTGCGGCATCTTCAGTAATGCGGACGCTGTATTGATCCGTTGTGGTGAAGAAGGAGCTGAGCCGGAAGGCAAAGCTCTCAAATTACCGGTCAATCTACGTTCCCATCCTCACCTATGGTCATGAGCTTTGGGTTATGACCAAAAGGACAAGATCACAGGTACAAGCGGCCGAAATTAGTTTCCTCCGCCGGGTGGCGGGTCTCTCACTTAGAGATAGGGTGAGAGACTCTGTCATCCAGGAGGAACTCAGAGTAAAGCCGCTGCTCCTCCACATTGTGAGGAGCCAGATGAGGTGGTTCGGGCATCTGCTCAGGATGCCACCCGAACGCCTCCCTAGGGAGGTGTTTAGGGCACGTCCGACCGGCAGGAGGCCACGGGGAAGACCCAGGACACATTGGGAAGACTATGTCTCCCGGCTGGCCTGAGAACGCCTCGGGATCACCCCGGGAGGAGCTGGACAAAGTGGCTGGGGAGAGGGAAGTCTGGGCTTCTCTGCTTAGGCTGCTGCCCCCGTGACCCGACCTCGGATAAGCGGAAGAAAATGGATGGACTTTGGAAGTCTTTTGTTGTCATCAGATAATAGCTTCAATTTAGAGACAATTTGTTTTTCCACTCTACTAATGTTTTAACAATATATTTCTGTCTCTGTAATGCAATGGAATTCAGTGTGTGTTGATTTATTGTTACATTTGTACAAGAAAAACACAAGTAAACTGCCACCACAGGTATTTTTAAATCAAATCATTACAATATTAGTGCTTCTGCTGACTGGTAAAAAAAAAAAAAAAAAGCCGGCATTTGCTGCCAAGCCCAGCATAAACAAAGAGCTAATATGCAATTATCCCTCCTTACTGTAGTAAAGTTATTTTATTCATGTCATAAATAAATAAAGCTTGGATGCTAAATTGTTTGAACGGCCGTCTGCCAAGGGGTAGAAATGTGAACTCCTGTGTGCCATGCAGCCGTGTGCCATGCAGCCGTGTGCCATGCAGCTGTGTGTACACCAACCACACTTCGTGCTGCACAGTCCTAATAAACAAACACAATTAAGACTTGAAGAAACTGATCCAATTGGCCAGCTGGGCAAAGGTAGGTGGAAGCTGGCTGGCATGGCCGCTAGCTCAAAGGTGAACAAGCTTCTGTTTGAGCTCTGCTTTTTAAAGCACAACGTTTTGTGTATGTGGCAGCTTTTCTTTCATGGCGCTCTTGGAAGCCAAATGGCCGTGTTTCAGCGTGCGCCGCCAATACTCATGTGTTGCAAGGAGACTGTATTTGCTCAGTTTGGACACTTACTAAGTTTAGGCATGAATCAATGAGACCGCACAGTGAAAAGGAGACTTTTGGGGAGTACACTCGTGTTCCAACTTCTCTTGTCGCTTCATCTTCCCCTGGTGGTCACATGGTGCACTGCAGCCTAAATGCAACACACAACACGTTTGTGTGTTGCATACTATCTCCAAGTGTCCACAGGACATTTTATCTATTTGGCTTATTGTCTACAATTTTTTGTGTTCTCTTGAAGAGAGACTTTAGTGGCTTCAGGATATTCTCTGAGGTATGGGACTAAGTTGTATAGCAGTAGTTTATGTGACTGAATATCATGGCATGCATATATACCTTTGCCGACTCTGTAGTGAGAGATATATATGTGTATGTATATCAGAGGTGTAGACAAAATCGATTTTTTTCAATTCAACACGATTCTCGATTCAAAAACGATTTTTTTCCCGATTCAAAAACGATTTTTTTCCCGATTCAAAACTATTCTCTATTCATTCAATACATAGGATTTCAGCAGGATCTACCCCAGTCTGCTGACATGCAAGCAGAGTAGTAGATTTTTGTAAAAAGCTTTTATAATTGTAAAGGACAATGTTTTATCAACTGATTGCAATAATGTAAATTTGTTTTAACTATTAAATGAACCAAAAATATGAATTATTTTATCTTTGTGAAAATATTGGACACAGTGTGTTGTCAAGCTTATGAGATGCGATGCAAGTGTAAGCCACTGTGACACTATTGTATATATATTTTTTTTTTTATAAATGTCTAATGATAATGTCAATGAGGGATCTTTAATCACTGCTATGTTGAAATTGTAACTAATATTGATACTGTTGTTGATAATATTCATTTTTGTTTCACTACTTTTGGTTTTTTCTGTGTTGTGTTTGTGTCTCCTCTCAATTGCTCTGTTTATTGCAGTTCTGAGTGTTGCTGGGTCTGGTTTGGTTTTGGAATTGGATTGCATTGTTATGGTATTGCTGTGTATTGTTTTGTTGGATTGATTAATTTAAAAAAAAAATAATAATAATAATTTAAATAAATAATAATTTTTTAAAAATCGATTTTTAAAAAATGAGAATCGATTCTGAATCGCACAACATGAGAATCGCGATTCGAATTGGAATCGATTTTTTCCCACACCCCTAATACATACATACATACATACATACATACATACATACATACATAATACATACATACATACATACATACATACATACATACATACATATATATATATATATATATATATATATATATATATATATATATATACACACACTTTTTTTAACGAGTAGTGATTAGTAGCTACTTTTAGAGCCATGTAGCGAGGTAGCTTACATCAAAGCTGCAAAGAACAGAGAAAATGGACTGTCAATCCAGGCCAAAAGAAAATCAGTATAAAATCCAATGAGCTGGATGAATGAGAACATGCATACATACGGAGAACATCCATGATGATTGCTTGGTGTTCCTATGATGAGTCACAATTGGCTAAGGTTAGGGCCAAACATCACGGACTGGCCAATCAGAGGCAAGATAAGGCGGGTCATTGAAACCAGGAAGCAAAATTATAACAGTTAGCACTCATGTCACATGACCACGAGGGAGTCGGAGACAGAGGGACGCTTCAAGCTGACCACTCAAAAAAAAGAAACATACTTGAAAATGTCCGAGGAATTCTTTCCTGCAGATTATATTTTTCCTTTAGTGATGAAGCTGACGTGCAGGAAACCCACAATAATGTGTGTCCTTGGCCATATTTAGACTAATGTATGCCTCTAGAGAAAACAATGCCCATAACCTTAGTTTTAGTTGTTTACTCTGTAATCCACAATCGTAAGTGCTCTCTTCATCTAAGACGTGGAACACAAATGTAGGAACACACATTAAGGTGACTTCATGAAAAGTTTTACTGCACATAACCATTAGCAACTGTTCCCAAACTACACACAAGTCTTTGTTTTTTTGTCAACATATATATAGATGTTGTTTTTTTACTGTAGGTAGACAACATGAATAACATTATAGGGGTGGGCCAAAGAAAAGGCAAACTAAATAAATACATATAGTGGGGTGGGGGGACCCCTAGAGGTAGTTAGTGTGTATTTGTACATGAACATTATACATGTTGGCCCATAGATAGAAATGCAGAGTCTGTAGCTAAACACATGTCAGACTGGGGGTAGAAAAAAAAAAAAAAATATATATATATATATATATATATATATATATATATATATATATATATATATATATATATATATATATATATATATATATATATATATATATATATATATATATATATATATATATATATACGGGCAGCACTGTGGAGAGGGGTTAGTGCGTCTGCCTCACAATACGAAGGTCCTGAGTAGTCGTGAGTTCAATCCCGGCCTCAGGATCTTTCTGTGTGGAGTTTGCATGTTTTCCCCGTGACTGCGTGGGTTCCCTCCGGGTACTCCGGCTTCCTCCCACCTCCAAAGACATGCACCTGGGGATAGGTTGATTGGCAACACTAAATTGGCCCTAGTGTGTGAATGTGAGCGTGAATGTTGTCTGTCTATCTGTGTTGGCCCTGCGATGAGATGGCGACTTGTCCAGGGTGTACCCCGCCTTCCGCCTGATTGTAGCTGAGATAGGCTCCAGCGCCCCCTGCGACCCTAAGGGAATAAGCGGTAGAAAATGGATGGATGGATGGATGGATGGATGTATATATATATGTATATATATATATATATATATATATATATATATATATATATATATATATATATATATATATATATATATATATATATATATATATATATATATATATATATATATATATGTATGTATGTATATATATACTGTGTATATATATATATATATATGTATATATATATATATATATATATATGTATGTATGTATATATATACTGTGTATATATATATATATATATGTATAATCCAGGTTTCTGTGGTTTATCCGTTATACAGTGCTCAATACCGGGGTAGAGTGGAATATATGTTAGGTCAGGAAAAAACACAAGAGGCTATATAATCCCTACAAGCCTTTTTTGCAGGTTTCCCTCCTCGTCAGGGGATTTTATTTAAAATTATTATTTATTTAAAATCCCCTGACGAGCAGATAAACCTGCGAAATAGGCTTGTAGGGATGATATAGCCTCTTGTGTTTTTTCCTGACCTAACGCTATATGTTATATATGAAGATATATGTATGTATATATATATATGTATGTATTTACGTATGTACATACATACATACATACAGTCGTGCTCATAAATTTACATACCCTGGGAGAATTTATGATTTCTTGGCCATTCTTCAGAGAATGTGAATGATAACACAAAAACCTTTCTTCTACTCATGCTTAATGGTTGTGTGAAGCTATTTATTGGCAAACAACTGTGTTTCCTCTTTTTGAATCAAAATGACAAAAGAAATTACCCAAATGACCCTGATCAAAAGTTTACATACCCCAGTGACTTTGATCTGATAACATGCACAAAAGTTGACACAAACAGGTTTGAATGGCTAATCAAAGTTCCAATCCTCACCTGTGACCTGTTTGTTTGTAATTAATGTGTGTGTATAAAAGGTCAGTGAGTTTCTGAGCTTCTGACAGACCATTGCATCTTTCATCCAGTGCTGCACAGATGTTTCTGGATTCTGAGTCATGGGGAAGGCAAAAGAATTGTCAAAGGATCAGCGAGAAAAGGTAATTGAACGGCATAAAACAGGAAAGGGGTATAAATAGATATCCAAGGAATTGAGAATGCCAATCAGCAGTGTTCAAACGCTGATTAAGAAGTGGAAAATGAGGGATTCAAGTAGACCAGCAAAGATTTCAGCCACAAATTGTTCGAGATGCAAAGAAAAATCCACAAATAACTTCAGCTGAAATACAGGACTCTCTGAAAAATTGTGGTGTGGCTGTTTCAAGATGCACAATAAGGAGGCACTTGAAGAAAAATGGGCTGCATGGTCGAGTCGCCAGAAGAAAGCCATCACTCCAAATTACTTTGTTCCAGAAGTTTTGAGGCTTGTCCCTGTGCTGTTTGGCGTAATGTAAGCGGGATACGTTGTGACATCTGTGCAGAAATAGCCATGACATTTTCATGTAGGTACAACCTGAGTAGGTGCAACAAAGTCCTGTGTTTGATGAAGTATCATATTATTCTCTGAGAGCATTGTTTGCAATGAATCGAGGACCCTGGGTGCTTTGTGGAGCCTCACATGCCCGTGTGTTTATTTAGTCTGCAAAGCGGAACAGAGGCACGGTCGCGGCCAATTTTCTTTACATTGAGGGAAAAAAATTAGCATTTTGTCAGATGGAAAAAAGAGGGAAGCAATCAGATACAAGATCCTGCCATCACGTCAAAGCACCAACACTAACAACTTCTGCTTCTCTTCCACAGTTGTTTGGCAAATTAGTTTTATTAGATCCAATCTTATCTGCAAGGCGAGTGGTGTGGCAGGCTGGATGTTTGCCGCCTCACATTGACCTTTCTTTCCATCTTTACTTCCAGGCTGATGAGTGGAAGCCTCAAATGACACTACAGGTTTTTTTTTACAGTCGCTCGTACACATTACCCAATACTTAGGTCACTTTTTCAAAACTCTTCACACAGTTCTCCAAAGCAACTTTCAGCTTGTCACATCAGTTCATTTCACTTTCAAAACGCACTTAAACTAGCAAATCACTTCATACATGTCTCAAATAAACTCTTTCTTCCAGAACACTAACAAAGGTTGACAGACAACAAACACATTTTTTCACCCACAAAACAATGACCTAAAAAAACACTAACAACAGGGAGCATTTTACAATGTTTTCTTGCGTAAAACAAGGACATCTCTGCCTAGAATTCACAGCAAAATATATGTTACTGGAATGAATCAGACATGATGCAGAATGCTACAATATAATTGATGTCTTTTATTTTTTTATTTTTTTTTTGCACTGAGTAATTCCAAAATACAAGAATTTGTGTACACACCATCCACTGATACAGATACAATAGTTATGCTAATCTACTCAGTCACAGACTGTATTCCTGCAGACTGTATTGATCTATATTGATATATAATGTAGGAACCAGAAATATTAATAACAGAAAGAAACAACCCTTTTGTGCGAATGAGTGTAAATGGGGGAGGGAGGTTTTTTGGGTTGGTGCACTAATTTTAATTGTATCTTGTGTTTTTTATGTTGATTTAATAAAAAAAAAAGTTTTTTGTTTTTTTGGGTTTTTTTGGGGGTTTTTTTGTGCGGCCCGGTACCAATCGATCCACGGACCTTCTGGGAAGGTTGTCCACAAGGTTGCGGAGTGTGTTTATAGGAATTTTCTACCATTCTTCCAAAAGTGCATTGGTGAGGTCACACACTAATGTTGTTCGAGAAGGCCTGGCTCTCAGTCTCTGTTCTAATTCATCCCAAAGGTGTTCAGGTCAGGACTCTGTGCAGGCCAGTCAAGTTCATCCACACCAGACTCTGTCATCCATGTCTTTGTGGACCTTGCTTTGTGCACTGGTGCACAGTCATGTTGGAAGAGGAAGGGGCCCATTCCAAACTGTTCCCACAAGGTTGGGAGCATGGAATTGTCCAAAATGTTTTGGTATCCGGGAGCATTCAAAGTTCCTTTCACTGGAACTAAGGGGCCAAGCCCAATTCCTGAAAATCCAACCACACAAAATATGGGTTATACTTGTACAGCGCTTTTCTAACTTCAAGGTACTCAAAGCGCTTTGACACTATTTCCACATTCACACACACCTTCACACACACATTCACACCCACGTTCACACACACATTCACACACTGATGGCGGGGGCTGCCATGCAAGGCGCTAACCACCACCCATCAGGAGCAAGGGTGAATTGTCTTGCTCAAGGACACAACTGACGTGACTAGGGTGGCAGAAGCCGGGGATCGAACCAGGAACCCTCAAGTTGCTGGTTGCTAAATAAAACCTCTGCCTTGATTTTAATGAATGCCTAGGCCTACTACTCTACTGTAGTTTAATGCTGTCATTATGGTGGTAGTTAATGAATACTTAGGTCTACTACACTACTGTATTTTAATGTTGTCAATATGGTGGTACTTAATGAATACTTAGGTCTACTATACTACTGTATTTAATGTTGTCAATATAGTGGTACTTAATGAATACTTAGGTCTACTACACTACTGTATTTAATGTTGTCATTTTGGTGGTACTTAATGAATACTTAGGTCTACTACACTACTGTATTTAATGTTGTCATTTTGGTGGTACTTAATGAATACTTAGGTCTACTATACTACTGTATTTAATGTTGTCAATATGGTGGTACTTAATGAATACTTAGGTCTACTGCACTACTGTATTTAATGTTGTCATTTTGGTGGTACTTAATGAATACTTAGGTCTACTACACTACTGTATTTTGATGTTGTCATTTTGGTGGTACTTAATGAATACTTAGGTCTACTACACTACTGTATTTAATGTTGTCAATATGGTGGTACTTAATGAATACTTGGGTCTACTATACTACTGTATTTAATGTTGTCAATATGGTGGTACTTAATGAATACTTAGGTCTACTACACTACTGTATTTAATGTTGTCATTTTGGTGGTACTTAATGAATACTTAGGTCTACTACACTACTGTATTTTGATGTTGTCATTTTGGTGGTACTTAATGAATACTTAGGTCTACTATACTACTGTATTTAATGTTGTCAATATGGTGGTACTTAATGAATACTTAGGTCTACTACACTACTGTATTTAATGTTGTCATTTTGGTGGTACTTAATGAATACTTAGGTCTACTACACTACTGTATTTAATGTTGTCATTTTGGTGGTACTTAATGAATACTTAGGTCTACTATACTACTGTATTTAAGGTGGTCAATATGGTGGTACTTAATGAATACTTAGGTCTACTACACTACTGTATTTAATGTTATCATTTTGGTGGTACTTAATGAATACTTAGGTCTACTACACTACTGTATTTTGATGTTGTCATTTTGGTGGTACTTAATGAATACTTAGGTCTACTACACTACTGTATTTAATGTTGTCATTTTGGTGGTACTTAATGAATACTTAGGTCTACTACACTACTGTATTTTGATGTTGTCATTTTGGTGGTACTTAATGAATACTTAGGTCTACTACACTACTGTATTTAATGTTGTCATTTTGGTGGTACTTAATGAATACTTAGGTCTACTATACTACTGTATTTAATGTTGTCAATATGGTGGTACTTAATGAATACTTAGGTCTACTACACTACTGTATTTAATGTTGTCATTTTGGTGGTACTTAATGAATACTTAGGTCTACTACACTACTGTATTTTGATGTTGTCATTTTGGTGGTACTTAATGAATACTTAGGTCTACTACACTACTGTATTTAATGTTGTCAATATGGTGGTACTTAATGAATACTTAGGTCTACTATACTACTGTATTTTGATGTTGTCATTTTGGTGGTACTTAATGAATACTTAGGTCTGCTACACTACTGTATTTAATGTTGTCAATATGGTGGTACTTAATGAATACTTAGGTCTACTATACTACTGTATTTAATGTTGTCAGTATGGTGGTACTTAATGAATACTTAGGTCTACTACACTACTGTATTTTGATGTTGTCATTTTGGTGGTACTTAATGAATACTTAGGTCTACTACACTACTGTATTTAATGTTGTCAATATGGTGGTACTTAATGAATACTTAGGTCTACTACACTACTGTATTTAATGTTGTCAATATGGTGGTACTTAATGAATACTTAGGTCTACTACACTACTGTATTTAATGTTGTCATTTTGGTGGTACTTAATGAATACTTAGGTCTACTACACTACTGTATTTAATGTTGTCAATATGGTGGTACTTAATGAATACTTAGGTCTACTACACTACTGTATTTAATGTTGTCAATATGGTGGTACTTAATGAATACTTAGGTCTACTATACTACTGTATTTAATGTTGTCAATATGGTGGTACTTAATGAATACTTAGGTCTACTACACTACTGTATTGATTTAGGGCTATATAAATGAACATTGATTGATTGATTGATTAACGTTGTCATTTTGGTGGTACTTAATGAATACTTAGGTCTACTACACTACTGTATTTTAATGTTCTCATTATGGTGGTACTTAATGAGTACTTAGGTCTACTACACTACTGTATTTTAATGTTCTCATTATGGTGGTACTTAATGAGTACTTAGGTCTACTACACAAATGGACTTCAAGAAGATGAAAGTAGAATTACACAGACTGCTTCTAGGAAAGCTGGGGGCTGGTCAAGGGGGCGCGGGGGCGAGGTGCGTGTGAGAGTTGGGGGCAGCGTGAGGGGAATGCCACCCACTAAGCCAGTTGTGGGGGTGGGCAGCTGACAGGAAGCAGTGTGTTTCAGGCCTCACACCGAGCAGCTCGGCCCACCCAGTCCTTTGGCAGGCCAGACCCTCAGTGATGTGTTTATTTTTCATCCTTTGCTGGTGTGTGTGTGTGTGTGTGTGTGTGTGTGTGTGTGTGTGTGTGTGTGTGTGTGTGTGTGTGTGTGTGTGTGTGTGTGTGTGTGTGTGTGTGTGTGTGTGTGTGTGTGTGTGTGTGTGTGTGTGTGTGTGTGTTAAAGCTTTTGATACGTGGTACGTCACTTGTGTGTACCTGTTTGTGTGTAGATGGTGGGGGGCTGAGAGTGTTGACACAAAGAGTGTTTAGACGGGAACTGAATTATGTGTCAGTCTCCTGCTGTCCTACTTCTTCATGTCATGGCACCTGTGGGGGAGGGGCATGTAGGATACATGTACCATTATATTAGGATACATGTACCTATATTGTAGGATACATGTACTTTTATAGTAGGATACATGTACCTTTATATTAGGATGTATGTATCTTTATATTAGGATACATGTACCTTTATACAAGGATACCTGTACCTTTATATTAGGATGCATGTACCTTTATATTAGGATGCATGTACCTTTATATAAGGATACTTGTACCTTTATATAAGGATACCTGTACCTTTATATTAGGATACCTGTACTTTTATATTAGGATACATGTACCTTTATATTAGGATACATGTACCTTTACATTAGGATACATTTACCTTTAAATTAGGATATATGTACCTTTATAGTAGTACCTTTATATTAGGATACATGTACCTTTATAGTAGGATACATGTACCTTTATATTAGGATGCATGTACCTTTATATTAGGATACATGTACTTTTATAGTAGGATACATGTACCTTTATAGTAGGAAACATGTACCTTTATATTAGGATACATGGACATGGTTTTTTTTTTCAAATATTTTTATTGAATTTTGCAGACAATACAGCATGATGGATCATGGCAACAGCAAGTTGGAGTATCTGCACATTTTTCAATACGTAACATAATAAACCTCATCCCTTACAATACCCACCCACTTAATTCCCAAGGTAATTGTCGCCTAGTGCCCACAACAAATATAGACACACATGAATATATGCAAACTTAGCTTCAATCTAACAAACTATATTGAGGTAAATAAGGAGTAAATAAGGTAAAATAAATAAATAATACATGTACCTTTATATTAGGATACCTGTACTTTTATATTAGGATACATGTACCTTTATATTAGGATACATGTATCTTTATTCCAGGGGTCCCCAAACTTTTTGACTCGGGGGCCGCATTGGGTTAAAACAATTTGGGCGACGGGCCGGGCTGTATATATATATATATATATATATATATATATATATATATATATATATATATGTATATATATATATATATATATATATATATATATATATATTAAATATATATATATATATATATATATATATATATATATATAAATATATATAAATATATATAAATATATATTAAATATATATACAGTATATTATATATATATATATATATATATATATATATATATATATATATATATATATATATATATATATATATATATATATATATATATATAAATATATATTAAATATATATACAGTATATTATATATATATATATATATTATATACATATATATATATATATTAGATTATATATATATATATATATATATATATATATATATATATATATATATATATATATATATATATATATATATATATATATATATATATATATATATATATATATATATATATATATATATACATATATATTAGATATATATATAGCGCACTTTCCGCGCGCGCGATGATGTCACGTTATCGATGAGAAAATGCATTTTTCGACAATATGATTTGCCTGAGCGGCTAGGAGACACCGTGAGTAGCAAGCGGTACAAAGTAGATAAGAAAAAAATAAAAAATAAAAAATTTATTATTTTTCATTTTATTGTTTTTATACTTGGGACTTCCCGCGGGCCTAATTTTGGACGCTGGCGGGCCGAATCCGGCCCACGGGCCGTAGTTTGGGGACCGCTGCTTTATACAGTCATGCCCTGAGTCCCATCTGACTTCCATGCTGTGTACAAATGTGATGAATGTGTTACAAATAAAGTTTGCAGGCCCACATTTGACAGCGAGTGCGTAGATTTGTCAGTAAATTGAGACAAGAGCGTCATTTTTCCCTTGTCTCTATTTATTGTGATATATTTGCTGATAGGTTTTTGTCATTTCAAATATGTGCTGAAGGAACACTGTGGAAAGTCAAGAGGGGATTTGACATGAGAATAAGTATACTAACAATAGTACCTCAACTTACAAGCTTATTTTGCTTCTGTGACAAAGCTCTTAACTCCAAACACTTGTAACTCAAATCAACATCTGCCACTGAAATGAATTGAAATCAATGTAATTGATTAATTGATTGCCCCCCTCTCCCCTCCAAAAAAACAGCAGAATTGTAAAATGTAACGTGCCTTTTAAAAAGAAAAACTAACTTTTAGCAAATACATATTTGATCAAAACAAAACACTAGAACAGGAATGCCCAAAGTGAGGCCCAGGGGCCAAATTTGGCCCCTGGTGTCATTTAGTTTGTCCCAGCAATGAATACATTCATGTTGACCTCTTCCAAGCTGCACAATCATTGCTGGCATGTTTACACTGTAAACACGTCAGTTGATTGTAAACCTGCAAGCTCACCTGCCCAACTGTACCACAATGTATAGTACCATTTGTCATTTTACAGTAATGCACTAAAAACAACAATTTCATGTACCATTTGTCATTTTACAGTATGGCACTGTAAAAACAACAATTTCATGTACCATTTGTCATTTTACAGTAATGCACTGTAAAACAACAATTTCATGTACCATTTGTCATTTTACAGTAATGCACTGTAAAACAACAATTTCATGTGCCATTTGTCATTTTACAGTAAGGCACTGTAAAAACAACAATTTCATGCACCATTTGTCATTTTACAGTAAGGCACTGTAAAAACAACAATTTAACGTACCGTTTGTCATTTTACAGTAATGCACTGTAAAAACAACAATTTAACGTACGATTTGTCATTTTACAGTAAGGCACTGTAAAAACAACAATTGAACATACAATTTGTTATTTTACAGTAATGCACTTTAAAAACAACAATTCAATGTACCATTTGTCATTTTACAGTAATGCAATTTAAAAACAACAATTTAACATACCATTTGTCATTTTACAGTAAAGCACTGTAAAAACAACAATTTAACATACCATTTGTCATTTTACAGTAATGCACTGTAAAAACAATTTAACGTACCGTTTGTCATTTTACAGTAATGCACCGTAAAAACAACAATTCAATGTACCGTTTGTCATTTTACAGTAATGCACCGTAAAAACAACAATTCAATGTACCATTTGTCATTTTACAGTAATGCACCGTAAAAACACCAATTCAACGTACCATTTGTCATTTTACAGTAATGCACTGTAAAAACAACAACTTTACCTTCCATTTGTCATTTTACATTTGTCATTTTACAGTAATGCACTGTAAAAACAACAATTTAATGTACAGTACCATTTGTCATTTTACAGTAATGCACTGTAAAAACAACAATTTTACCTACCATTTGTCATTTTACATTTGTCATTTTACAGTAATGCACTGTAAAAACAACAATTTTACCTACCATTTGTCATTTTACAGTAATGCACTGTAAAAACAACAATCTTACGTACCATTTGTCATGTTGCAGTAATGCACTGTAAAAAAACAAAACTTTTAACGTACCATTTGTCATTTTACAGTAATGCACCGTAAAAACAACAATTCAACGTACCATTTGTCATTTTACAGTAATGCACTGTAAAAAAAAACAACTTTTAACGTACCATTTGTCATTTTACAGTAATGCACCGTAAAAAAAACAATCTAACATACCATTTGTCATTTCACAGTAATGCACCGTAAAAACAACAGTTAAACATACCATTTGTCATTTTACAGTAATGCACCGTAAAAACAACAATTCAACGTACCATTTGTCATTTTACAGTAATGCACCGTAAAAACAACAGTTAAACATACCATATGTCATTTTACAGTAATGCACCGTAAAAACAACAATTCAATGTACCATTTGTCATTTTACAGTAATGCACCGTAAAAACAACAATTTAACGTACCGTTTGTCATTTTACAGTAATACACTGTAAAAACAACAATTCAATGTACCATTTGTCATTTTACAGTAATGCACCGTAAAAACACCAATTCAACGTACCATTTGTCATTTTACAGTAATGCACTGTAAAAACAACAATTTTACCTACCATTTGTCATTTTACATTTGTCATTTTACAGTAATGCACTGTAAAAACAACAATTTAATGTACAGTACCATTTGTCATTTTACAGTAATGCACTGTAAAAACAACAATTTTACCTACCATTTGTCATTTTACAGTAATGCACTGTAAAAACAACAATCTAACGTACCATTTGTCATTTTGCAGTAATGCACTGTAAAAAAAAAAACTTTTTACGTACCATTTGTCATTTTACAGTAATGCACCGTAAAAACAACAATTCAACGTACCATTTGTCATTTTACAGTAATGCACTGGAAAAAAAAAAACTTTTAACGTACCATTTGTCATTTTACAGTAATGCACCATAAAAAAAAAAAATTTAACATACCATTTGTCATTTTACAGTAATGCACCGTAAAAACAACAATTCAACGTACCATTTGTCATTTTACAGTAATGCACCGTAAAAACAACAGTTAAACATACCATATGTCATTTTACAGTAATGCACCGTAAAAACAACAATTCAACGTACCATTTGTCATTTTACAGTAATGCACCGTAAAAACAACAGTTAAACATACCATATGTCATTTTACAGTAATGCACCGTAAAAACAACAATTCAACGTACCATTTGTCATTTTACAGTAATGCACCGTAAAAACAACAATTCAACGTACCATTTGTAATTTTACAGTAATCACTGTAAAAACAAGAATTTAATGTACCATTTGTCATTTTACAGTAATGCATTGTAAAAATAACAATTCAATGTACAATTGGTCATTTTACAGTAATGCACTGTAAAAACAACAATTTAACGTACCGTTTGTCATTTTACAGTAATGCACTGTAAAAACAAAAATTCAATGTACCATTTGTCTTTTTACAGTAATGCACGGTAAAAACAACAATTTAACGTACCATTTGTCATTTCACAGTAGGGTTGGGTATCGAATATCGAGTATCGATTGGAACTGGGACTAACTTTCCGATTCTCCCGGAATCGTTCAAAAGTTTAAATTTCGATTCCTATTTTCGATACCCAGTCCGCCGACCAGAAAAAAAAAAAAAATGTCCGCCGAACCGGAAGAAGAAGCGGCTGAGCACCAACGAAGAAGCGCCCACCACCGGAAGTGTTAGCATAGCCGAGCGAGTCAGTCAAGCTCAAGCATGGATAGCGGGCGTCGGCAGTCGAAAGTGTGGCTTTACTTTACAAAAAAAAAATGAAATAACCGCGAAATAACAGAGCTCCATGTCCATCAAGAAACGAGTGGAGAGAGAGCTGCAGATGTACCAGGACGTTCCACCGATACTTATGTCTGACGACCCTGCTGCATGGTGGTGGAACCAACAAAAAAGACTTATCCTTTGCTGTCATATCTCACTTTCTCCTATTTATGCGTTCAAGCTTCTTCCACACCCAGCGAACGCCTATTTTCCACAGCAGGAGACACTATCTGTCCAGAACGCTCACGCATCCTGCCTGAGAAGGCGGATATGGTCATTTTCCTAAACAAGAACTGTCTCTGATTTTATACTGTACCTGCTGCTAATCTGGACTGGGTTTTGCAAGTTGTTTCTTATTGTTTCTTTGCTTTTCTGCACCAGGTTAGCCCATCAGTGGGAGCACGGTAACATTTTTAAGTACCTGCAGCATCATACACTTGTGTGTGTAAATGTGTTTTCATGAGGTTTTCAAAAATAAACCTCTCTTGAGGAAAGTGTACCCCTGGGAAAATGTATTCATAATTTATAATATTTATATTCAAGTTCATAGATTTGATATTTATATTCTAGTTGAAAACAGCCCTGTGAGGAATTTATAGTAAAGTTCATAAAAAGTTAATAGAATTAAAATTGATGGAGAATGTCAGACTATTTCATTCAGAAAGACTGTAGGTTAGCTAGCTCATTTAAAATATCCTAAACTTTTTTTTGACCCTGCCTCTTAAAAGAATCGGAATCGAGAATCGTCAGGAATCGGAATCGAAACAAATAATTGGAATCGGAATCGTTCGAATTCAAACGATACCCAACCCTATTTCACAGTAATGCACTGTAAAAACAACAGACGTAGATTGTACGGTAAAAAAGTAGCAGCTCAGTCACCAGAATTTTACTTTTTCAATTTATAGTAAAAAAGTTAGAGATGCTACCTCAG
The DNA here is from genome assembly GCF_033978785.1 of Entelurus aequoreus. Taxonomy (NCBI): domain Eukaryota; kingdom Metazoa; phylum Chordata; class Actinopteri; order Syngnathiformes; family Syngnathidae; genus Entelurus; species Entelurus aequoreus. The sequence continues at coordinate 40,681,968 of NC_084746.1, read as the reverse complement.
TAGAAGCATTTAAGTCCCATCTTAAAACTCATTTGTATACTCTAGCCTTTAAATAGACCCCCCCTTTTTTTTTAGACCAGTTGATCTGCTGTTTTCTTTTCTCCTTTGCCCCCTCGCCGGGTTATTCCTGTTCCCGTGACCATGGATGAGGTGCTGGCTGTCCAGAGTTGGGACCTGGGGTCGACCGCTCGCCTGTGCATCGGTTGGGGACGTCTCTGCGCTACTGACCTGTCTCCGCTCGGGATGGTCTCCTGCTGGCCCCACTATGGACTGGAGTCTCACTGTTATGTGGATCCACTAGGGACTGTACTTAGAGGGGGGGTTACCCACATATGCGGTCCTCTCCAAGGTTTCTCAGAGTCATTCACATCGACGTCCCTTGTGTGGGCTCTGTGCCGAGGATGTCGTTGTGGCTTGTGCAGCCCTTTGAGACTTTTGTGATTTAGGGCTATATAAATACACATTGATTGATTGATTGATACTGTAAAAAAAATGGCCGTGGATTTTTCTGTCAACAACTGGCAGATCAGTCGTCAACATTTTACCATGAAAAATAACATTAGTACCATTTTTCATTTTACAGTAATACCCTGTAAAATAATTGCCATTGATCTTACGGTAAAAAGTGTCAGCTCAGTCACCAGAATTTTTACGTAAACACAACAGTGGTACAGTTTTTCAATTTACAGTAAAAAAAAAAATGATGGCAGTATGAGGCTAAATTTCTAAATTGGTACATTTTCCCTTTGGCCCTGGGAGTCAAAACGTTGTCAAATCAACGTCACAACCTGACATTGATTAAAGGTTGTCAAAAAGCATGTTGTTTCAACATTGTATTTGTGTTGTGAAATATTGGTTGGGAAATGACCAAAATTCAATGTCAGAAACCAACATTGATGAAAAGTTGTCAAAAAGCATGTTGTTTCAACGTTATGTTTGAGTTGCTCTACGTCAGGACCTAATTCAACAAGTTGACAACGTTGTTTCAATGTCTTGTGCCTGCTGGGTTACCTTGGAGAGTGGACCTCAACTGTACCTCCTTCCAGCTGATTCTCCATCAAACACACCATCAGCAGTTTCTCTATATTTCCATGGACAAATGTAGATATTATTTGGGTAGCGTTAGACTCAGTCTGGTGCAGACGAGCAGTGATTATTACTTTCCCAAGTGGACCACACTGATGATTCCTTTCTTTAATTCAAAGAATATCACCCACTTCTTCTCAGCACTGTCCTTCACCCTCTTCTTCTTCTTCCTTGCCATGGGTGGAAAAACAAAGTTAGCTCTATTGCCATATAGGGAGTAAGACCAGATGTGTGTCAGTGTGACGTGTGCTACACCAACTAACTCCAACTTTCAACATGACAATCAGCCCACACACAACTCGTATCACTCTTAAGTTGTTTATTATTGATGACTCAACATCAAACACATCAAATACACAAACAGAGACCCATCTCAATCAGACAATCTATTATTTGTAACTATTTACATTGAAACAACACCAAATATTACAGAACAAAATGAAAACTAGAAGAAAAAGTAGCATCCCGGTGAGAGTTTTTGATCTATTGGCTAACAAATATGCTGCTCTTTTTCTCCACCTGTACACTTTGAACTATGGTCTTCTTTTCATCTGCAACCAACACACACACTGACACTGACAATCAGGAGTCCACTGACAATCAGGAGTCAACTGTAATCAGGAGTCCACTGACAGTCAGGAGTCCACTGACAGTCAGGAGTACACTGACAATCAGGAGTCAACTGACAGTCAGGAGTCCAATGACAATCAGAAGTCCGCGGACAATCAGGAGTCAACTGCCAATCAGGAGTCCACTGACAATCAGGAGTCCACTGACAGTCAGGAGTCCACTGACAATCAGAAGTCCGCGGACAATCAGGAGTCAACTGACAATCAGGAGTCCACTGACAGTCAGGAGTCCACTGACAATCAGGAGTTCACTGACAGTCAGGAGTCCAATGACAATCAGAAGTCCGCGGACAATCAGGAGTCAACTGACAATCAGGAGTCCGCTGACAGTCAGGAGTCCACTGACAGTCAGGAGTCCACTGACAATCAGGAGTCCACTGACAGTCAGGAGTCCACTGACAATCAGGAGTCCACTGACAATCAGGAGTCCACTGACAGTCAGGAGTTCACTGACAGTCAGGAGTTCACTGACAATCAGGAGTCCACTGACAATCAGGAGTCCACTAACAGTCAGGAGTCCACTGACAAACAGGAGTCAACTGACAATCAGGAATGCAGAAAACAATCAATAATATTTATCACAGTGAGCTAGCGCTGCTTTAAAGGCCTACTGAAACCCACTACTACCGACCACGCAGTCTGATAGTTTATATATCAATGATGAAATCTTAACATTGCAACACATGCCAACACATAACTTATAAAGTGCAATTTTAACTTTAAAATTCCGGTTGAAAACGTCTTTGTATGATGACGTATGCGAGTGAAGTCACTAGTTAAACGGAAGTATTGGTACACCTTTGAATCCAATACAAAAAAGCTCTGTTTTCATCTCAAAATTCCACAGTATTCTGGACATCTGTGTTGGTGAATCTTTTGCAATTTGTTTAATGAACAATGAAGACTGCAAAGAAGAAAGCTGTAGGTGGGATTGGTGTATTAGCGGCTGGCTGTAGCAACACAACCAGGAGGACTTTGACTTGGATAGCAGACGCACTAGCCGACGCTAGCCGCCGACCGCACGGATGATCGGGTGAAGTCCTTCGTCCTTCCGTCGATCCCTGGAACGCAGGTGAGCACGGGTGTTGATGAGCAGATGAGGGCTGGCTGGCGTAGGTGGAGCGCTAATGTTTTTATCATAGCTCTGTGAGGTCCCGTTGCTAAGTTAGCTTTGTCGTTAGCACCAGCATTGTTAAGCTTCGCCAGACTGGAAAGCATTAACCGTGTATTTACATGTCCATGGTTTAATAGTATTGTTGATTTTCTGTCTATCCTTCCAGTCAGGGGTTTATTTATTTTGTTTATATCTGCATTTGAGCCCGATGCTATCACGTTAGCTCCGTAGCTAAAGTGTTTCACCGATGTATTGTTGTGGAGATAAAAGTCACTGTGAATGTCCATTTCACGTTCTCGACTCTCATTTTCAAGAGGATATAGTATCCGAGGTGGTTTAAAATACAAATCCGTGATCCACAATAGAAAAAGGAGAGTGTGTGGAATCCAATGAGACCTTGTACCTAAGTTACGGTCAGAGCGAAAAAAGATACGTCATGCACTGCACTATAGTCCTTCACTCTCACTTTCCTCATCCACAAATCTTTCATCCTCGCTCAAATTAATGGGGTAATCGTCGCTTTCTCGGTCCGAATCTCTCTCGCTGCTGGTGTAAACAATAGGGAAATGTGAGCAGCACTCCAGCTTGTGACGTCACGCTACTTCCGGTAGGGGCAAGGCTTTTTTTTATCAGCGACCAAAAGTTGCAAACTTTATCGTCGTTGTTCTCTACTAAATCCTTTCAGCAAAAATATGGCAATATTGCGAAATGATCAAGTATGACACATAGAATGGATCTGCTATCCCCGTTTAAATTAAAAAAAATCATTTCAGTAGGCTTTTAACCCCCTGGGCATGAAATGTGCACAATACATGTTTGGAATTCACGTTTCCCTCGATGAACCGCAACTCTCTTCAGTGTCATCAGCACTCGTGCAGCCATGGCACTATTAAAGACATCATCTCCTATACTTACTGTATGCACATTAAATCAATAGAAATAATGTACTGATCAATTGACCGATGAGAGAAAAAAGGGTACAATAGAAAATGTATAACATTTTTTTATGTAAATAAATACATACTTTTACGTAACAATGTTATATGATATATATGATTTAACTTTATTCTGTAAATAAACAGTTTTGTATACTATTATATTATAGGTAAGTATTATTGATGCACTGGATTAAAATGGGTCTGCTGCAATGTAATTGACATGCAAGCAGCCCATAATAATTTTCCTTGGACTTATTATTATTAATATTATTATTATTATTATTAGTATTATTATTATTCAAACGTCTTCTTCTTTTTCTCCTTCTATCTTATTCTGCCACGCTTAATACAAGACAAAGTGTATGTATGTATATTAGGGGTGTGGGAAAAAATCGATTCGAATTCGAATCGCGATTCTCACGTTGTGCGATTCAGAATCGATTGTCATTTTAAAAAAAATATTTTTTTTAATTTATTTTTTTAATTTAATATTTTTTTTTGTAATTTTTTTTTTAATTAATCAATACAACAAAACAATACACAGCAATACCATAACAATGCAATCCAATTCCAAAACCAAACCCGACCCAGCAACACTCAGAACTGCAATAACCAGAGCAATTGAGAGGAGACACAAACACGACACAGAACAAAACTAAAAGTAGTGAAACAAAAATGAATATTATCAACAACAGTATCAATATTAGTTACAATTTCAACATAGTAGTGATTAAAAATCCCTCATTGACATTATCATTAGACATTTATAAAAAATTAAAAAAATGAACAATAGTGTCACAGTGGCTTACACTTGCATCGCATCTCATAAACTTGACAACACACTGTGTCCAATATTTTCACAAAGATAAAATAAGTCATATTTTTGGTTCATTTAATAGTTCAAACAAATTTACATTATTGCAATCAGTTGATAAAACATTGTCCTTTACAATTATAAAAGCTTTTTACAAAAATCTACTACTCTGCTTGCATGTCAGCAGACTGGGGTAGATCCTGCTGAAATCCTATGTATTGAATGAATAGAGAGTCGTTTTGAATCGGGAAAAAAATCGTTTTTGAATCGAGAATCGGGTTGAATTGAAAAAAAAAATCGATTTTGAATCGAATCGTGACCCTAAGAATCGATATTGAATCGAATCATGGGACACCCAAAGATTCACAGCTCTAATGTATATATATACACGACCGGTAGGAGGCCACGGGGAAGACCCAGGACACGTTGGGAAGACTATCTCTCCCGACTGGCCTGGGAACGCCTCGGGATCCCCGGGAAGAGCTGGACGAAGTGGCTGGGGTGAGGGAAGTCTGGGCTTCCCTGCTTAGGCTGCTGCCCCCGCGACCCGACCTCGGATAAGCTGAAGAAAATGGATGGATGGATGGATGGATATATATATATATCAATATATATAAATATATACAGTATATATATATATATATATATATATATATATATATATATATATATATATATATATATATATATATATATATATATATATATATATATATATCCTGTATTATACATATATATATATATATATATATATATATATATATATATATATATATATATATATATATATATATATATATATATATGTATTAGGGTTGTACGGTATACCGGTATTAGTATAGTACCTACTAGCATTACCTATTAGCATACTAATGAATCATTTTCGGTACTATACCGCCTCTGAAACGTACCGGTCCCTCACCCCCACCCCGCCCGCGTCGTCGTCACGTAGTGACGTTGCTGGTTTACGAGCAGAGGAGCATGTTCGGCGGCACACACACACAGAGTTCTTAGAAGCAGACACAGTGTGTAGACAGAAAAGGGAGAATGGACGCATTTTGGCTTAAAAACTAAAGATAAAGGTGAAGTTATAACACTGAAACCCCCTCAGGAAGAGGTGCTTTAAGACATGGCTAGCTAGCGGCTAACGTCCAGCCGCCGTCAGCAGTGTTTTAGCTACTTCTAAATCACTAATCCTGGTCTCTATGGTGACAAATAAAGTATGTTTCTTACAAATACCATTATCACTGGAGGACGAGGAATAGCTAAACATGTTTCACTACACACCGTAGCTCAACGGCATCAAAATGAAAACAAACGCCATTAGTGGATATACACCTGACATCCACTGTAATGATATCATGTACAGGCACGTGTCTAGTCGATACTACTTTGATTATGTCGATATTTTTTGGCATCACAACATCTTCTTTCATTTTTTTTAAATGTATATTATATTTATAAACTCAGGAAATATGTCCCTGGACACATGAAGACTTGGAATATGACCAATGTATGATCCTGTAACTACTTGGTATCGGATTAATACCCAAATTTGTGGTATCATCCAAAACTAATGTAAAGTATCAAACTGAGATCGGTAGGTTGGAGTTCAAATCCCAGCCGAGTCATACCAAAGACTATAAAAATGGGACCCATAACCTCCCTGCTTGGCACTCAGCAACAAAGGGTTGGAGTTGGGGGTTAAATCACCAAAATGATTCCCGGGCGCGGCGTCGCTGCTGCCCACTGCTCCCCAAGGGGATGGGACAAATGCAGAGGACAAATTTCACCACATCTAGTGTGTGTGTGACAATCATTGGTACTTTAATCTTTAATCTTAATCTTAAACAACAGAAGAATAAGTGTTTCATTACATTTTAACAGAAGTGTAAATAGAACATGTTAAAAGAGAAAGTAAGCCGATATTAACAGTAAAAGTTAATATCATTCAAGTAGATTAATAATAAATGTTTACAGTTTGTCCCTCATAATGTTGACAAAATAATAGAATGATAAATGACACAATATGTTATTGCATATGTCAGCAGACTAATTAAGAGCCTTTGTTTGTTTACTTACTACTAAAAGACAAGTTGTCTTGTGAGTTCACTATTTTATTTAAGGACTAAATTGCAATAATAAACATATGTTTAATGTACCCTAATATTTTTTGTTAAAATAAAGCCGATCCATGCATCCATTTTCTACCGCTTATCCCTTTCGAGGTTCCGGGGGGTGCTGGAGCCTATCTCAGCTACAATCAGGCGGAAGGCGGGGTACACCCTGGACAAGTCGCCACCTCGTCGCAGGGCCAACACAGATAGAGCCAATAATGCAGTTTTTTGTGGTCCTTTTAATTTAGAAAAGTACCGAAAAGTATCGAAATAATTTTGGTACCGGTACCAAAATATTGGTATCGGGACAACACTAATATGTATGTAATATATATGACAATCATTGGTACTTTAACTTTAACTTAATATATATACTTTTGGCAATAGAATGTATATAACATATCCTTGAGGTTGCTATCTTACAAAGATCCACTGAGTGGCGGTATAAGAAATCTTTATAAATCAAAAGCGTAGAAGAAGAAACGGCACAACGACGACGACCAATCAGAAATGAGTTCAGTTTAAATGTTGGGGCGGCTTTGAAATTTGAAACAGGTGGCGAGTAAACGACTCTGACTACGTAAAGACAAGAAAGCAAGAAAAAAGAAGACAGGACGACGGCTCTCCCGTCAATACGTCACTTTAAACCCATGGAAGCAGGATCTGCTTTGAACAGCGACAACAAAGCTTTAGCATCACTTTAAGATAGCACGCCGTAGAAGACGAAAGAGAAAATGGAGTCCAAGTTGTCTCGGCTGCTTGTTGGACTTTCTGTACAAATTAGTCGCAGTGACGGTAAGGTGCAATTTTCTACCTTAAGACGCTATCACATTTGTCACTGTTTGAATTGTTGACGTAGGCCGCGTGCATCTTGCTACTGTCAAGTCTGTGGACAACGCCAAGTCTACTGTGATGGTGGAGTGGAAGGAGTTCGATACTTGTCGAGGGAAAGAGGTCTTTTTCATGAAATCCAAAAAACCAAAGTTGTGGGTAAATACCGGAAAATGACCGTCTTTGTTTTTGTACTTTGATCCAGATTGATGTGAGGGAGTTATATGTACTTAATCCAGAGCTGCTGGTCCACATACAAGATTTCTTCAACAAAGCTGCTGAGCCAAACTCTCCTCCTCCTGAGAAAGTGAGTGTTGACTTTGCAAACTGCTGACATGTATTCATTTAGCATCTGTTGTTTTTGCAGAAGTGCGAGGGTCGACTGCGCCCATCGAAGATTCCTGGCCCACCGACCTGTACGTAAATGAAAGCTTGTCTTAAATGTATGTCATGATCCCTAATGGTTCGCTTCCATCCAAAAGCCTCAACTCCAGCAGCGACTCAGGCTGGCGTGTCAGGTTGGCATAGCGTTCATTCTTCCGCCCTGCTGTACCATCACTCATTCCCTTTTCTAAGGCCCTGTTTACACTAAGGTTATCCAGGGTAAATCCCACCTAACCTTATTTTTGTCCACACACACAATGGTCGTTTAAGGCCCCCTCCGTCCGCCTGGGCAACGCGACCTAATACGCATGCGCGGTAAATGCGCACGTCATAGTCACCTCCAGTGTTACTTTGTGTGCAAGTTCTTAAATGTAACTTATCTGAACAATAACTGACTCCTCCCACCCACACCAAGGACTGTTTTCACTGCTGGACTCTAGAAAGAGGTTCCGCAGCCTCCGTAGCAGAACCTCCAGGTTCTGTAACAGCTTTTTCCCTCAGGCCGTAAGACTCTTGAACGCATCAAAATAATCCCCTCAATTCCCCCCAAAAATGGATTAACTCGCTGGAATATAAAGACAACATAACATCCATCCATAAACGTGGATCCATATGAAAAAATGCAATATATTTATCTGTACAGTAATCTATTTTATATCTGCACCTTATCGCTCTTTTATCCTGCACTACCATGAGCTAATGCAAGAAAATTTCGTTCTTATCTGTACTGTAAAGTTCAAATTTGAATGACAATAAAAGGAAGTCTCTCTCTCTCTCAATATCCAGTTTTGTGGTATTTCGATTAACTAGACTCCAGTGTGCTGTGGGGCCCTATTGTAGTGAATCACACCTGAGCCATCATAAACCAATCAAATCTTTATTAGACGTGTGAAAGTAAACAATGTGATAAAGAACATTTGACATCAATCAAACTAGGGATCTAGATATCTGGTCAGGACACTCCTCAGTCTTTTGCCTTCACCTTCATTGGCCATTCCTTTTTGGTGACTTTATATACTCTGGACCTAGACGTTGAGTCCTCGACATACATGGCGGACAATAACTGATACAGTCTGCTTTGCCAGTCCAAATGCATTCGCCGTTTTCCGTAGTCTTCCCTCGACGGCCAGGTAATACAAAGCACACGCTACCTTTTTTTTTATCACATCCACGGGAGCCCGCATTCTCGTTGACTCACCTTCGACAAATGGACAAAGTTCTTCGGTAAATAGAATCACAGTTGACCTGGACATTTGAAAGTTCTCTTACCGTCTGAGAAGTGTTGTATCCCAAATAGCTGCAGTCGCTTTCTCTTAAGGTATTCATGTGTGATTTCCACAAGTGTCTGTACATGTGGAAGAAGGAGAAACACAGGCATGTTTTTATGACTCGCCTCCATATTTCCAGTAGTTAGCTCTGAGTTACGAAACCGCTTTATTATGAAGCTGGCTGTGGCGCGGTCTTTCTTGCGTCGCTTCCTGTGTGGGGCGCGGTCTTTCTGGCGTCACTTCCTCTCCGAACTCAGTTTGTAAACGATCAATGAGTCCATACAAAGCTAAGTGCACTACCCGTGTAAAAATTTGTCCGAGGAGGGGGACCTTAAACGCTGGTTTAGTGTGGCTGAAACGGGGCTTAGGCTGAATAATTATTCGTTTAAGGGGTTATCCGGCTTAGTGTAGACATGGCCTAACTCACTGTACTCCGACTTCCTCCCACCTCCAAAGACATGCACCTGGGGATAGGTTGATTGGTTTGTGAATGTGAGTGTGAATGTTGTCTCTGTGTTGGCCCTGCGATGAGGTGGCGACTTGTCCTGGGTGTACACCTCCTTCCACCCGAATGCAGCTGAGATAGACTCACGCACTCCCCGAAAAGCACAAGCGGTAGAAAATGGATGGATGGTGCAAATCACAAAGGAGGGTTATTTGTCATTCTGGCACACGTCAGCCAACTGATTTGAACCTTCAAAGAGGAGCGACGGTGCATCTCAATACATTGGAATATCGTGCTAAAATGATTCAGACTAAGCTATTCCAACTTATCGAGGAGCACCTGTACATGTTTTGTTTTGTGTGTCTCTGTGGGGGAATAATGTGAATATAGACAGTACAAGATACTAAGAATACACTATATTGCCAAAAGTATTTGGGCACCCATCCAAATGATCAGAATCAGGTGTCCTAATCACTTGGCTAGGTGTATAAAATCAAGCAGAGACTTTTCTACACACATTTGTGAGAGAATGGGTCGCTTTTAGGAGCTCAGTGATTTCCAGCGTGGAACTGTCATAGGATGCCACCTGTGCATTAAATACAGTCGTGAAATTTCCTCGCTCCTAAATATTCCAAAGTCAACTGTCTGCTTTATTATAAGAAAATAGAAGAGTTTGGGAACAGCAACTCAGCCACCAAGTGGTAGGCCATGTAAACTGACAGAAAGGGGTCAGCGGATCCTGAAGCGCATAGTGCAAAGACTTTCTGCACAGTCAGTTGCTACAGAGCTCCAAACTTCACGTGACCTTCCAATTAGCTCACATACAGTACACAGAGAGCTTCATGGAATGGGTTTTTCCATGGCCGGGCAGCTGCATCTAAGCCATCAATCACCAAGTCCAATGCAAAACGTCGAATGCAGTGGTGTAAAGCACGTCACTACTGGAGATGCGTTCTCTGGAGTGATGAATCACGCTTTTCCATCTGGCGTTTTGATGGACGAGTCTGGGTTTGGTGTTTGCTGGGAGAACGGTACATTTCGAACTGAATTGTGCCGAGAGGGATATTTGGTGGAGGAGGATTTATAGTGTGGGGTTGTATTTCAGGAGTTGGGCTTGGCCCCTTAGTTCCAGTGAAAGGAACTTTGAAAGCCCCGGGATACCAAAACATATTGGACAATTCCATGCTCCCAACCTTGTGGGAACAGTTTGGGTCCCTTCCTCTTCCAACATGACTGTGCACCAGTTCACAAAGCAAGGTCCATAAAGACATGGATGACAGAGTCTGGTGTGGATGAACTTGACTGGCCTGCACAGAGTCCTGACCTGAACACCTTTGGGATGAATTAGAACGGAGACTGAGAGCCAGGCCTTCTCGACCAACATCAGTGTGTGACCTCACCAATGCGCTTTTAGAAGAATGGTGGAAAATTCCTATAAACACACTCCACAACCTTGTGGACAGCCATCCCAGAAGAGTTGAAGCTGTAGTAGCTGCAAAAGGTCATATTGAACCCTATGGGTAAGGAATGAGATGGCACTTCAACTTTATATGTAATTCAAGGCAGGTGGCCAAATACTTTTGGCAATATAGTGTAGCATCCTTGATGTTGGAAGTCTTTTCTAGTTTGTAATTATGTGGCAACCTCAAAGAGATTGACCTTACTATTATGTTTGATTTGAGTTTCATCTTCATTTCAGTTGTCAGCCGGGTGGCTCAGACCAGGCAGACATGCAAGTTCCAGCCTCCAGCTGCTGTCTCTGCACGGGGATCTTCAGAGGAACCTACTGAGACGATTGCTCCTGAAAAACCCACTTCCACGTTCCTCTCAAACTCTGGTTGGTAAAAATGTGACCTTTTAAACAAGTCCTGTCTCAGAGCTTCTGTATTGCCTTTTTGTAGCCCAAAATGGAGCCTTCATCCTGTGAAAAAGTGTTTCTGTAAAATCCAACTTGGAACACACCCTGTACTTTTTCACTTTTTACATACACTAAGCCAGTACTTTGTTCAATTCAATAAATGCCACACATAAGGGGTGTATAAATGTTTTGAACTGGACCGCACACTGGAAAATGAAAGCATGCTGGGGCCATTTTCATCATTTTCATTTTCAAAACAATTCAATATATATTGTAACCCTCAATTTTGGTGAATGTTTAAGGTCCCGGTGACCAAGAAGTGGTATAAATAAGTCATATTTGTTTCTACTTCCGAACCTTAAATACCTATAGACCAACTTCCGTTGCCATAAACTTTATTTTTTTTTATGCTTTTATTTAATTTTTTCCCCAAAGAAACCCCTTTTTATGGCAAAAACACAAAATATGTTTAAAAAAAATCACAAAAAAAAAATTTTTCTAAATGGAATATTTGACGTGAAGTAATTGGAGCCTTAAATAGGTCAATCATTCATAACATTGTTTTGATTCATTTTGGCCTTTAAAAAAATCTGACTAAAGTAATCAGGGATCCAAAAGGCCCCACTCATCATAAAAGTATTACAAATAAGTCATATAGGAATATATATTTTTACTTTCCACACTTCTGTGGATCAACTTTACATCTATCTGTTAAGGTTTTATTATTTTTAAGCAATGACACTATTAAAATAAAAATCTGCCTGCATGGCAACCTTGTGTGTTTGTGTCAATATTGCAACATTTTCTTGTTACATTACACCTGGTTTATTTAAAAAATATATTTTCAAAATGTGTCACAAGCCGTTAGAAAATTAGCTACAAGCCTTAATTAGCTTCCTCAAAAAGAAAGACACAATTTAGCTGGCAGAACTTAGCTAAAATGATCATTAAGGCTGTTTTCACACCACTTTGTCTTTGTTGTTAGCTAACCAGCTAGCTAACAAGATAACACTTGTCCTGTCCGACATGCCTCGTGTTTGCAAAGTCCGCTTTGCATGTTCACGTTTTAGATGCATTCAGGATGAAGTGTTCCCATACGTATAAGGGACTTCAGGACTCTGTTCGCTTTTGTTGATTTTAAATTTGCCGGACACCACAAGAATGTGTCCACATGCATTACCACAATATTACACTAGTACTAAAAGTTGTATCGTCCACCAAATCTACTGCTTGTATTCCGTCACGTGAATGCTTTCCAGAAGTGAAAATCTGACGGTCAATGAAGCCAAGATGGCAAGCAGTGCGCAAACTCTGAGTACTACACAAGGGGCCTAGATCTTCCTGCAAAAAGCAGATAAAAGCAAAAAAAATCAAATTATGCAATAGAATAGCTCCCTATACTTGATCAAAAAAAGACGTGTCGAGTGGTTTCCAGGATGATCCGTTATTATTCCCTAACATATCGAACTACCTTGTGCTCCAGACATCATTCTTTACAACAAAACAGATAAAAACTTGGAAAAGCATGGAGGCATACAACTTCTGTGTGTGGCCGGGTCAAGGAAATTGGTAGCAAGACTCCCCCGGATAAATATGCACCGTGTTTGCTCGGGTAAGGTTGCACTTCATGATTTAACTTTGCATTTACTGGCATGTTTTTTGCCTTGGCGTCGTTTCACGCGGTACTTACAGTACGCATGTTTTTCCTTGTCTTTATCAACATATAACTATAGATGTCAACATTGTGTACGTGCTGAAAGATTCATTTATGATTGTTTATCAAAATATAACTATAGATGTCAACATTGTGTATGTGCTGAAAGATTCATTTATGATTGTTTATCAACATAACTATAGATGTCAACGTTGCGTACGTGCTGAAAGATTCATTTATGATGGTTTATCAACATATAACTATAGATGCCAACATTGTGAATGTGCTGAAAGATTCACTTGTGATTTATCAAAATATAACTATAGATGTCAACATTGTGAATGTGGTGAAAGGTTCATTTATGATTTATCAAAATATAACTATAAATGTCAACATTGTGTATGTGCTGAAAGATTCATTTGATTGTTTATCAAAATATAACTATAGATGTCAACATTGTGTATGTGCTGAAAGATTAATTTATGATTGTTTATCAAAATATAACTATAGATGTCAACATTGTGTATGTGCTGAAAGATTAATTTATGATTGTTTATCAACATAACTATAGATGTCAACGTTGCGTACGTGCTGAAAGATTCATTTATGATGGTTTATCAACATATAACTATAGATATCAACATTGTGAATGTGCTAAAAGGTTCATTTATGATTTATCAAAATATAACTATAAATGTCAACATTGTGTATGTGCTGAAAGATTCATTTATGATTTATCAAAATATAACTATAGACGTCATCATTGTGTATGTGCTGAAATATTCATTTATGATTGCTGCCTTTGGTAAAAGCTTAACTGTTAAGGTGTTGCTCACATTTGATTTCTTTTATCTAGACTTTATGAAACACTTATAGCAAAAATGTGTTTAAGAAATACAAATATCAAAATAATACTTAAATGAGAAATAGTAAACGTTAAAAGTATATCAAACAAACTTAATGAAAGTAATCACTGCAAACTTTGCGTTCTTCGACTGCTCCCTTGGACTGGAGAGCATGCCACTTTTTGTCCCTCGTAAAATGTTGCACTCTTCATCCTTACTTGATTACCTCTCAAGGAACCCTAAGTAAACGTTGTTCCTTTCTGCGATTTTAGCGGTTCGTACAGCCGAAAACAACGCAAGCATAGGGCATTTTTCTTTGAGAAAGGCTAAATGGCTAAAGAACCCATTGAGAACAGAGCTAGCTTGACCACCACACATTTAATAATGTCATATAAATCCAAACAATACCATGTATTGTCTATATGGCGCAACCCTAGTGCTCATAAACAGACTCTAGGGAGTCATAGTTGTTGTAACATCATTAAAAAATTAATTTTGCAAAACGATGGACTTTTAAATGCTTTCCAGCCTTCGATGAATCACCTTTTGTTGTGTCCAGAGATTCGTAATGTCAAGCAGGAGGCTGAACCGTCTGTGTCACTGCATCTGGTGCGAGAGGCTGTAAAAGAAAATGATGAACCTGTGAAGAATCCTCCACCGTTCACTAAAGGTCAGTCGTAACAACCCAATAAGATAGAAATTCTTCCTTTTTTTTAAAGAGAATTCTGCAAATGTATGATATGTATGTCACAATAATGTTAGTCCTTACCCCTGATTTCCACAATGTGCGTCATGGCTGCGATGCATATTCGCCACGACTCTTCCGTTTGTTATTCAAGTCAATGTGTCTGTTTCCACCGCCTGCGGTATGCCACCACCATGGCCCTTTTCTTCCGCATTACTGCGCCAAATATAAGCCGAGCTTCTATTTTGTCGGTTGCCGCAACACAACTGATCAGTTCAGCTAAAATCTGCTTGTGTTGGACAGGAGGTCATACACAAAACAAATAATCCGCTTTAGTTTCAAAATAAAATAGTCTGTCTTCAAGGCGGATCGCAGTTTACACTTTGAAAGGTCCTAATGGGCGGGAACAGACATGAAGTCAAGTCGTAAAAAGGTTTTCAGATGTAATTTCACCATGTTAACCCTAATACTGATTGTGGAGGTCAAAATTAAAGAATCGTAACAGTCATATCCCGGGCAACTATGGGCGTATATTGGACCTTGTGTCAAATGCTAGCTGATGAGTTGTGTGTGTCTACAAAGCTCGCCAGGAACGATGTTAATGTTGTGTTGTTGCTTTCTACAAAAAAAAATTGTCGTTCTTCTGCAAGACAAAACTTTTTTCGTTTTCCTTCGGGAAAGAGATACAAGTTCATTAAAAGTCGGACAAACTGACTTAAAACAGCTTTTTCCCAATGCTGTGACCTCATGACGCCACTGCCACCCCCGTCCCTCCTCCTACCATATCCCTTTAGCACATGCACACACACACTCTTAACATAAGTACACAATTACCGGACATACAAAATGCATAGAAAGTTTGCACAATATCAACAATTGTTTTAATCTGTTACAGTTTTTAGTTTTTAAGATATGTATGTTTTTCATGGTTTTAATCTTTGTGGGGGTTTTTTGTCTATTTTATCTTCAGCTGCTGTTGACAGTCACCCAACAAAATTTCATTATTTCACAATGACAAATGAAGTACACGGTCATCTTTTTTACGAGGAAAGTCAATGCTGTCAGAGTGGCTATTGATTAATGCCAAAGCTTCAGACGTTCTGCGCTGTTTACTTTATCACATGAGTATGCACGGATTTGCCAGCTCTCCTTAAAGTCTGCGCTATTTTGCTGCACGGCGGAGCCACAAAAGAATGGTGGTGGGGATTGTCGGACGGCAACGCTGTTTTGTGGTGATTACGTGATGCATCCTGTGGAAATCAGGGGTTACAGTACTGTTTATAGGAATGTATTGCACCATTTTGTTTTGCTTAATACGCTGATCATTTATCAATATGTTGTGATTGTGTTACTGTTAGGGATGATACTCGAAACCGATTTTCCCGGTTGTTCGATAAGAAAAGAACCGAGTCCTAGTCCTCTGACTCTAATCCCTTTTTGAGAACCAGTACCCGTTATCGAGACCACTATAGTAAAGAAAAGAGTTGGTTCTTTATTTGAATCCCTGGGAACAAATCCCGTCCCGACTAGTAATGCTCCGTGGGACATCACAAGAAATGACGTCACGTAGCTCAGTCATTAGGCGCAGATAGCGAAAGCAGGAAAACAATGGACCGGAAAAAGCGCTCCAAGGTGTAATAAAGTTCAAAACAAAAGGTATAATCCAATGAATAACTTTACTGAGAGATTTGAGCAGGGTACAAACACATGACGAACACTTTTACGACCAACCGGAAACATAGCAACCAGGCTAGCAACGCACCTCCTTTACGGCAGCTGTCGCAACGTTCTTAAAGCAACCGCAGCACATACATATATATATATATATATATACAACACATCTCCCTTTTTTAACTTTGGTTTTCTTTCCTTGTAAACAAAACAAAATCACACTGTATATGTGTTGTCTGTCTAATTATAAATAATGCAGACGAGGCTTGTTGGCTGAGTTCTTGACGTTTACTTTCACAGCGTGCTCATAACCTCATTCTTAGCTGCTGGGCGGCACATGCAACACTTTTCAGGGCTACCGCGCATGCTCATCACTCCTGTTGCATGCTGGTTAGTGTAGTTGTTATATTCCCCTAGCTCAGGGGTCGGCAACCCGCGGCTCTAGAGCCGCATGCGGCTCTTTAGCGCCGCCCTAGTGGCTCTCTGGAGCTTTTTTAAAAAATGTATGAAAAATGGAAAAAGATGAGGGGAAAAAAATATTTTTTTGGTTTTAGTATGGTTTTCTGTAGGAGGACAAACGTGACACAAACCTCCCTAATTGTTATAAAGCACACTGTTTATATTAAACATGCTTCACTGATTCGAGTATTTGGCGAGAGGCGTTTTGTCCTACTAATTTTGGCGGTCCTTGAACTCACCGTAGTTTGTTTACATGTATAACTTTCTCCGACTTTCTAGGACGTGTTTTATGCCACTTCTTTTTCTGTCTCATTTTGTCCACCAAACTTTTAAGGTTGTGCATGAAAGGTGAGTTTTGTTGATGTTATTGACTTGTGTGGAGTGCTAATCAGACATGTTTGGTCACTGCATGACTACAAGCTAACCGATGCTAACATGCTATTTAGGCTAGCTATATGTACATATTGCATCATTATGCCTCATTAGTGGGTATATTTGAGGTCATTTAGTTTCCTTTAAGTCCTCTTAATTCAATTTATATCTCACGACACGTACACTGTATGTATGTAATATGGCTTTTATTTTTTTGCTGTTCCAGACAGATTTTTTTGTTGTATTTTTGGTCCAATATGCCTCTTTCAACATTTTGGGTTGCCGACCCCTGCCCTAGCTCATAAGATCACATCTTTCCCCCTATAAAAAAATAATGTTTACTCAATAAAGTGTATTTCATTTTTTAGCATTGTAACCACATTTGCAAACAACTTTTCTCCTCATAGAATTTTCTTTCAATAAAGAAATAAAGTGCAAAAATGTCAAAGCATCATAACAGTTATGTCAAATAGCCGCAGAAGTGCACTTTTTGGAGAGCTGTATTTTCAGTTTTGTGCCCAAGGGACTGATTTTATTTAACACTATATTATTATTTATACACCTATAGTGATCACAGAGACAGGTTGTTTTTGTGTTACTGTATATATTTTTTTTTCTAAAAAATCCCACTTAATATACTTTAGGTAACAACAGTCAATATTTATTTTATTGTATTTTTTTAGGGGGGGTAACAGTCAATATTTATTGATTTATTAGGTTTTATTTTTTTCTTAAATAATAAAAGTGAGCTTTTGTTAAACCAAATATTGTATTTTTTTCCATATGCAACAACCTATCTGGGCTCGATAAGAGGATTCGATAATAGGCTCGAACTCTAATTTCTTATCAAACATCATCCCTAGTTACTGTAGTGAATGAGCATTCTTTACTGCTTTGTAAAAGCTGATTCCATTACTGCAGTGAATGAGCATTCTTTACTGCTTTGTAAAAGTATGCATTTCTGCAATCTATTTGTGGCAACGAGTCATTGTCTTATTTGCATAGGCCATTATTAAGTGTGCAAAACAAGTGCTTTTAGATGTGTGGGAGGCACAGCAACACCTGCTGCTTGTTAAAAGGTGCAAAACGTGCTTTAATGCTTGTCTCCAAAGTTGTTTAAGATGAGAAACGTGGCTACATTACATACATTTTTGAAAACGAATAGCGAAGGGTCTGACTGCTAGCTAAATATAGCACCAAAGTGGTTAGGTTGACAACACTGATCCCTCTGGCTACGTCTCCTTATTCTCTGGCAGACCAGCTGCATAAAAAGTTGTTTAAAAAGAAGTTATGAATCCGAAAGCGTTTACTGTACGCAGTTGTAACAACAAGCTACATTCACAGTCAGTCCCATTATGTTTTATTTAGCTCGGGCAAGCCGCCACAAATATATGAATGTATGGCAAACCACCAAATTCTGATCTATTGTGTTGTGCGCTTGATTGTGCGTCGACAACAAATGTATTTCTTTTTCTCAGGCAAAAGGAAGACTCTGGTTCACCAAGAGCTCAACAAAGGCAACAAGAGAGTCAGCATGATCAAACCCTCTGAAATCAATACCAAGAAGGGCAAGGTTAAAAGTCATCCATGCATTCAGCTTTTAGTTAAAACGAGTACAAATTAACATTTATTTTCTGTTGTAAAGTTCAAAGAGGTCACACGGCCCAACCAGAAATTCTTCGAAATGATCCAAAACTTCAGAGAGACTTTGGAAATCAACCCACAATCAAGCAATGATGTGGCAAGTTTTCATTCAATGACCACCACCAGTCACTTTTTACATCTTTGTGTGTCATTTTGCAGATGGAGCCTCAGAGGATTTGCGTGTGCGTCCGCAAACGACCCCTGAACAAGCGAGGTAATTACAGTCAGTGTTGTCCCCGCTTCACTTGCCTCAAGACACTTTTCTCCCGCCGTGTGTGACAGAGGTGAATAAGAAGGAGATCGATGTGGTCTCAGTACCCGGAAGAGGGGCCCTGCTGGTCCACGAGCCAAAGCAGAAAGTGGACCTCACCAAGTACTTGGACAACCAAATTTTCCAATTTGACTACTCCTTTGATGAAACCTCCACCAATGACTTGGTCTACGGGTAATAACAACACATTTTTTTCCCCCAGGTTTACTCTCACATCCCAAAAACATGCACATTAGCTTACTTGGAGAATCTGAACGAGGGATGACCAATTATCGGCACCGATATTTAGCATTTTAACATATCAATATTTTTTTATTTTGTGCAACCACAACATAAATACATCAGCAGATACAATATACCTGTATACACATATGATACTTGTATTTAGTATTAAAAGAATAACAACTTGTGAAAAGTAGAAAGTAAATTAGTAGTAATAGGGGGCGGTATAGCTCGATTGGTAGAGTGGCCGTGCCATCAACCTGAGGGTTGCAGGTTCGATCCCAGCTTCCGCCATCCTAGTCACTTCCGTTGTGTCCTTGGGCAAGACACTTTACCCACCTGCTCCCAGTGCCACCCACACTGGTTCAAATGTAACTTAGATATTGGGTTTTCACTATGTAAAGCGCTTTGAGTCACTAGAGAAAAGCGCCATATAAATATAATTCACTTCACTTCACTTCACTAGTAATAACCAGTGCTCTTTTCTGCTAATCTGTGTGCACCTCCTAAATAAAACCGCAACATTAGCAATGCACATAACTTTATTTTGCTACTGGTCCAATGTTTCCTAAAAAAATAATGTTCAAAAAAAACTTCCAGCACAACTGTTTACCGACTTTTACTATTCATGTTTAGCTGCATTTTACTGCAAATTAATATCGCACTGATAATTGTTATTGGTTCTAATGCGAAGTGTCTAAAGTTGTGAATGATGTTTGTCTACATGTGATTGGCTGGCCTGAAATGAGCTGGGACAGGTTACAGTTCACCCGTGATCCTAATGAGGACGAGCGGTATTAAACATTAAAGGATGATTTATTTGTTTAGAATTGCAGTTAATTTGTACTCCATGTATTTTTATATTCAAGCTTTTCAAACAAGACCCCTACAGATGAGCAATCAGTTTTACATCTTTTTTCCAACCCAAAAAAAAATACATATAATTATACTTAAATTGAAAAATATATTCAACAGAGCTTCTTGCTTCACTGCAATAAAATTGAGAACTTCTGGTCTAGATTAGACCATACATTTTCTGCTCAACCCAGACTTTTTGTAACAACTAAAAACATCAATAGTTATTGCCTTTGGCATAATTTGAAATTAACTTAACAGGTATTGATAAACATCAAAAAATGATTCGTTTTGCTCAGGCTTATTAATTATTTAGGAATCAGGTTTTCCGCAGGGCGTTAAAACGCATTAAATGGATTTTGCGAAAAAGAAGGCCTTGAATAGCATTAATTTCAAAGTCCAGAGACATTTAAAAAGTTTATAAAATTTTAGGCCTAGGCTGATATGAATCCAATGATAATTTTTGGTGATTTAACCCCCAATTCCAACCCTTAATGTTGAGTGCCAAGCAGGGAGGTAATGGGTCCCATTTTTATAGTCTTTGTTATGACTCGGCCGGGGTTTGATCTCACAACCTACCGATCTCAGGGCAGACCCTCTAACCACAAGGCCACTGAGTAGGTTTCATGAGCTTGTATGCATTAACCTCCATGCCATGCACACATAAACATGTTACATATAATCACGACAACTCGCAACAGAAGGGGCGGGGGGAGTTGGGGCCCTGGAGGTCGACTGCTGCTATAAAGCGCTGCCAGCTGTCCATCACCCCGAAAGGGAATCAAGCGGTGGTGAGGGGGGGGGGGGTGTATATGCCCATTGTCTTGGGTGTGTTGATGTAGTGTCCATAGGCCTGGGGCCGTTCTACATGCAAGCAAACGTTTGACTCCAGGTGTCGGTGAGGAGGGAGGGAGGTCAAAAGCGTCCACCATTGAGGAGTCCTCGGGGGGATGTTTTCAGAACAGCCTGCTCCTGTTGTTTCATCAAGGCCATTCGAGGGAGTTCAATCGTAGATTAGGATTTTGTTTTTCCGTGAACAGACATTACAATGGCTTGTCTGTTCCATTCCATGCCGGCCCTCATACCCAATTTTTCCCTTTCAACCAGCTTTTCCATGATGTGATCCATCTTGCGATTCAATTCAGAAATCGCCCCAGACTGTGATCCCACAGGCCGGCCTAATCCTTCCATTGCGACGAACAGCCTTTGGGCTCCTTGAGTGGCTGCCATCGTCTTACGAATTTGACGATACACCAGAGCAATGCCCAGCCCAATCAGCAGGTGCCCCGCGATCACGGTTCCAAATAGGTAGATGTTTTCCACTTCCTCGATGGAAAGGACTGAGAGGCACATGATTCTCCATTTATCCCAGGAATCTCTCATATACCCCGCAGGAATGGTTCAATCAGGGCAGCCAGGCTCCCCACAACCTCATTTCCTCGTCGTAAAGATTTTGTCAATTCAGTCGAGAGTCCAGCTGATAATTTCCATGTCTGATGTTAAGATTTGGCGAACAGTGCAAAGAAAGAGGCTTCAAAAAAGTGTAAACGGGACAAAACAAAGAGAGCAAGCAGGGAGAAGAAGGGAGGCGGCAAAAATCCATGCATCCATTCATTTTCTACCGCTTGTTCCTTTCGGGGTCATTATTATTATTATATAGTAGAATATGATTACATTAGTGCTCAATTTGGTCACAATATTACTGGCAATAATTTGTTGGACAATTTATCGTCCAGCAAAAATTTTTATCTGCCTGGTTAAGCCCCTGCTTCTGGTCAGCCCGGCACTCAAACATGTGTCTTTCGAATTCAAGTGCAGCTTGATACCTACCGAGCTAAAAGCCTGAGCTGTCCACCCGATATCCAGCACTGCTCTTAAAGGGGAACTGCACTTTTTTTTAGAATTTTGCTTATCGTTTACAATCATTATGAAAGACATGACAATGGATGTATTTTTTATTTTGCATTCTTACTAAAAGTCCGCTAGGAGGTCCTCTATTCCGCCCATAAAACCCAATAAATAACCATCCAAACAGCGCCAACAATAGTCTATATACATTTCGGACTTGAATATTAACAGGTATTAGTGATATTGTTATTATAAGCGCTAATGCAGACAAACTATTTATAGCGGCACCCTGATCACAAGCCTGTGTGCCTATGTTGCCCACTTCCACTGGCGAGTTTTCCTCGCGTCCCTGCTCGTTGAACTTTATTCGAGATCATTAATCATGCCTCTCACCTAGATATAATGAAGACGTATTCCGACAAGTTTGTACACTTTGACAGCCAATTTAAACCCGGAAATGGCGAGAACGACCCCTGTGAACGTTCTCAAATCAATTGTCTATACAGACAATTGTGAGTATTTGCCTATAATAACTGTCTGCAGTTAAACATGGCATTAAATGAGATTAGCTGATACCTGTAGAGACCCTGAGAATGTTTCAGGGTAGTCTATATCAATATATTTAAAATGTAAAAAAAAAAAAAAAAAAGGCAAATATTTTTTCTGAATATTACTATTACTAGGGGTGCTCAAAAAATCGATTTACATCCAAATCCATCCATCCATCTTCTTCCGCTTATCCGAGGTCGGGTCGCGGGGGCAGCAACCGGATCCCCTCAACGCCCTGACTGCGCCTATAAATTCTGTCCATAAAAGTTATGAACAGAATCGGTGACAACGGGCAGCCTTGGAGGAGTCCAACCTTCACTGGAAACGTGTCCGACTTACTGCCAGCAATGCGGACCAAGCTCTGACACTGATCGTACAGGGAGCAGACCGCCACAATCAGACAGTCATCCAAATCACTATTTCTATTTATCTCTGATTATAAATTGATCCATAGATTTCGTTAATTTGAAAAAATATATATATTTTTTATTTTTTTGTAAAAGAATCTGTTTTTTCATTACAAGCATTAAACTACTACTATTGCTATCATCGTTATTATTATTATTATTAATTCTGTTGCCTTTATACATGTTTTCTTTTTTGTAGTATTGTCTATTCAATTACTTTTTAAGTTTCTCTCCAAGTATTGTAAATTCAGGATTGGGTTGCAGTTGGCGTTGCTCTATTTTCTTTTATCACATTAACATTGTAATTTTTGTTAAACATTGTAAAAATGAATTTTCAAAAATACCTTTTTAGGCCAACACTGTGCATACAAGTCTTACATCACCAGCCAAGAGGAGCTTTTGTAACCAGCAGTCTGTTTTGAAAAGGTTTTTAATATAATTTATATACAAAATAATATATTATGAAAATTGTGTTGAATCGAGATTTGATTCTGAATCAAATCATCACCACAAGAGTCGTAATTGAATCGTGAGGTGCCCAAAGATTCCCACCTCTAATTCGTATTTTTACAGATTAATTTCTTGTTAAAAAAATAACCATTGTACAAATAAAGGTTCAATGTGAATGTTTGTGAAAAACTTACCTTATTTTAATCTGATTAAAGCAGTTAAAGGAATCACTTTTAAATATGTTGACAATGAAAACAGTTTACTCCACATTTTGCAAGTCGGCGTATCTTACCGAGAAAAACAATGTCTTTGCTTTGCAAAAGAAAATGTGAGGATGTGTAGACTTTGCACAGTTGCTGGAAGAGCTTGAGTGCAACCTTGAAAACATTTCTTAGTGTTTTTTTATGTTACACTTTGCTTCACACTTGCTTTTTGTGGTCTTCAGGTTCACAGCAAAACCTTTGGTGCAGTCCGTCTTCGAAGGTGGGATGGCGACGTGTTTTGCCTATGGTCAGACAGGAAGTGGGAAGACGCATGTAAGCAAATGAGAATTTAAGTTGGTGTTTGCAACGTGTCAGGGTGACCTGATAACTTTTTTTCATGTAGACAATGGGCGGTGACTTCTCAGGGAAGCAGCAGAACTGTGCCAAAGGAATCTACGCCTTAGCAGGTACAACTCAAAGGAATTTTAATTTCATTCTACACGTGGCTGACATGTTGTGTTTTTGCATCCCCTTCCTCCTTTTAGCTCAGGATGTGTTTGCATGTCTCAGTCACAGGAGGTATGCCAAACTGGATCTGTCCGCCTATGTCAGCTTCTTTGAGATCTACAACGGCAAAGTGAGAAACGCCTTCTGTATTGTCTCAACTGTCTCTCGCTAATGTCTTCTTTTGTGTCCAGGTGTACGACCTGCTAAATAAGAAGACCAATCTCCGCGTGCTGGAGGACGAGCGCCAGCAGGTGCAGGTCGTGGGCCTGGAGGAAGTCTTTGTGTCCACGGCGGACGAGGTCATCAAGATGATCCAGCTTGGCAGTGCCTGCAGGTTTGAGCTGAGGGATTTCACCTTAAAGGGGAACTGCACTTGTTTTGGAATGTTGTCTATAATTCACAATCCTTAAGAGAGAAAAGATTTTTTTGTTTTTGTTATTGCGTTTTAACTCGTAAATAAGCGTGAATAACAGTCCGCTTACAATAGAGCCAACGGGAGCCATGACGTCATTGCGTCTATCGCATTTATTCCGACTATAAAGCCCAATGAATAACCATCCAAAAAGCGCCAATTTACATTTCATGACCTAAATAATAAAGTATTAGTGATGTTATTATAAGTGATAACATTAAGAACATACATTTAGCGGCGCATTGACCTTATGCTGCTGTATTTACATTATCAGCTGGTGAGCTGCTTTCTCGCCTCTAAGCTTGTGAAAATTAATTATAAATTCTAAATAAGCTGTGTCCAAAATATGGCCAGCGGGCCAAGTGCAGCCCGACAAACTGTTCAGTGCGGCTCGCAAGACATCACAAGTTTAACAAGAAGATTAATTGGCCTGTGGCGTTTTTTTTGCCTAAATTTAGTGCACTGTGGATTGGCTGGAAGTGATTTTGCTGCAAGAGGGCGGAGATAGAAACAATAGTCAATGACCATGAGTTTAATTTGAAAGAGATTTAAGCACAGCATCAATATATATGACGCAATCCAAACAACTTTCCACACTTATGGTGTAAATGAACTATAACCAACAAAGTCAACACACAGTCGCACATAACACAGCACCTGCTCATTGAACTTTGGGGACATTATAAAACCCGTATATATGATAGAAAATGACACATGTATAAATCCATTATAGTGCATGATGGATGATATGTGAAACACTCTGTCCAAAAAGGTCTAGCAATTTGATATTTCTGATTGGTTACCAAACTTTAAGGATGTCGTCAGGGAAGTAAACAAAGTAAGAGTTTCCATACTCTTAATATTCAACGATTTATCATTTAAACTTCATATTGCATTGTCATCAGGGTTTGATGTGGGGGGGTTGTTAAAGTTGAAGTTGTGTTGTTCAGTCTGTTACAACTTGCTCCAATCAATGCAAACTGAAGTGTTATTTTGGTACAAATGATTGTTGTCCTCACAATCAACGCTCTGCTGTGGTAAAAAAAAAAAAGTATTGTTACGTGTGTGCGCGCATCCATATAACAGCATATTTGTGATTACCATCAAAAATAACTGTACTGTATTTTTACATGTTTGGCAAATTTCCCTTTAATTTGGTTTGGAATTCATTTGCAGACTTAAAGGAGAACTCCACCTTTTTATTTTTTTTATTTTTTATTTTGACCATCGTTCACAATTATGAAAGACATGACTGATTTTTTTTTTTTTATTTTTATGCATTCTAACTCGTAAATAAATGCGATCAAAAGTCCACTTACTTTGGAGCCTATGGAAGCATTCTATTCTGCCTATTAAGCCTTTAAAAACATTCAAACACCTCCATTAACGTTTTACAGTAGATACATGATGTACTGTAAGTATATATGTAATGTAGTAACATTTATAATATTTAATATTTACATATTTAGATAATTTTAAGCATACGCCTAATTAATTTGATTAAATTAAATGATCACTCAGGCTGTACTGCATCAACAAGCGACATCAGTGTGTAAAGGATATCACCACATGGGCTCAGGAACACTTCAGAAACCCACTGTCAGTAACTACAGTTGGTCGCTACATCTGTAAGTGCAAGTTAAAACTCTCCTATGCAAGGCGAAAACCGTTTATCAACAACACCCAGAAACGCCGTCGGCTTCGCTGGGCCTGAGCTCATCTAAGATGGACTGATACAAAGTGGAAAAGTGTTCGGTGGTCTGACGAGTCCACATTTCAAATTGTTTTTGGAAACTGTTGACGTCGTGTCCTCCGGACCAAAGAGAAAGAACCATCCGGATCGTTATAGGCGCAAAGTTGAAAAGCCAGCATCTGTGATGGTATGGGGGTGTATTAGTGCCCAAGACATGGGTAACTTACACATCTGTGAAGGCGCCATTAATGCTGAAGGGTACATACATGTTTTGGAGCAACATATGTCAGTGTTTCCCACACATTCATTTATTTGTGGCCGCCCGCCACGAAAGAATTACGTCCGCCACAAATTTAAAAAAAAAAAAAAAAAATTGTTTTAAATTTATTTATTTTATTTTTTTTGTCCTGTCCAGCTTCTCAGGCAAATCATATAGTTGATGTAGATGCCCATATAGGCTGTTCAGATTTACTTTACAAAAGAGAAGTGTAGGATACTTCTCTTGTTGCCTTACTTGTATTTGAACAACTACTGTTTTCTGTTTATTTGTTACTGACTGTGGCAGGACACCTCTGCCTCTGTTTCACTTTATGTTGCTGGTAAATAATATGGTTGTAGTAGTAGGCTAAAGTTAAATTATTTAGTATGCACTAATTAAAGGGGCAGAGCTTTAAGAGACATTTTAGCTTTTATATTTTATAAGATATATCTTTTGTAAGAACCACAATTAATAAATATATTTCAGTGAATAACTTATTGTTCCAATCTGTATATAAATATGTACATAAAGTGTTGTAATTATATTGTAAAATGGATGGATGGATGGACGTTTAAAACAAAACTGTTATTAATTGGTAAGTATAAATTTTTTGAGCCTTTTTAGAGAAAATCATATTGTAGTAAATTATGCAAATTACTTGATGATGTCATGGTGACCACGCCCTTAGACACGCCCCCACCGCCACAGGTATCTTGGCAGTTAATGGGAAACACTGTATGTTGCCATCCAAGCAACGTTACCATGGACGCCCCTGCTTATTTCAGCAAGACAATGCCAAGCCACGTGTTACATCAACGTGGCTTCATAGTAAAAGAGTGCGGGTACTAGACTGGCCTGCCTGTAGTCCAGACCTGTCTCCCATTGAAAATGTGTGGCGCATTATGAAGCCTAAAATACCACAACGGAGACCCCCGGACTGTTGAACAACTTAAGCTGTACATCAAGCAAGAATGGGAAATAATTCCACCTGAGAAGCTTAAAAAATGTCTCCTCAGTTCCCAAACGTTTACTGAGTGTTGTTAAAAGGAAAGGTCGTGTAACACAGTGGTGAACATGCCCTTTCCCAACTACTTTGGCACGTGTTGCAGCCATGAAATTCTAAGTTAATTATTTGCAAAAAAAAAAAAAGTTTGAGTTTGAACATCAAATATCTTGTCTTTGTAGTGCATTCAATTGAATATGCGTTGAAAAGGATTTGCAAATCATTGTATTCCGTTTATATTTACATCTAACACAATTTCCCAACTCATATGGAAACGGGGTTTGTACATACTGTACACGGGTACCACTAGGTAAGAAAAACTGGTTTTGCATAATGGGTCGTCTCTAAATCTGAAGCAATCAATCACAAGTTATTTACATAGACCTTAATCACAAGTGCCTCAAAGGGCTTCACGAACCACAACGCATTCCCTGGTCTGAAACCACACACTGCAAGGAAAAACTTCAAAGTCCCAAGCAGCAGCAGCATCATCATCACTGCCTCCCTCCCCCCCATTATAGAACATTCGGCCAGACCTCAGCCAACGCCAACTCCTCGCGCTCTCACGCCATCCTGCAGATTGTCCTCAGAAGCAACAACCGCTCCGCCAAGCTGCACGGCAAGTTCTCCCTGGTCGACCTGGCCGGCAACGAGCGCGGCACAGATGTCAGCAGCAACGAGCGCGCCACCCTGGTGGAGACGGCGGAGATCAACCGCAGCCTCTTGGCACTGAAGGTGCACATGTTTTATCTGCCATGTGGTTTATCATCATCACCATCCCTCTTCCTTCTCCACAACCACAGGAGTGCATCCGCTCCCTGGGCAAGAACAGCGATCACATTCCTTTCAGAATGAGCACTTTGACCAAGGTCCTCCGAGACTCCTTCATCGGAGAAAATTCCAGGATCTGCATGGTACGTAAACATGACCTTCTAGCTACATACTTGTCTTGTGATCCACTACAAAGATGTATAGTAGTGCAACTAATAGTCATTCAATAGAAAATACCCTCATTTCAACTATAAATTGTCTTTTGTACATGTATTGGCTTGCTATTAGCTGTATATTTTCACGTTTTCATTCACAAATTTTAGTAAGACTTTACACGGCATACAGTCGTTTATTGCGGCACGGCCTTCGTCCTCCTCGCTAATTCCGCTGACGTCGTCTTGCTTGCAAATGTCCGGCCTTTGGAGGCCAGTTTGTAGTGGTGGTAGATTTCTGTTCTGTGCGGCTGTTTCTTTGTTTTTCGGAGCCCGGGTCGTGTGCATTTCTTCCTTTCTTCTCATAAGTGTAAAATGTGCTAAATGACTAACTGAAAGATTTTTTGATTTAATTTGAACAATTGCATTGGTCCACCGTGACCCCTTCAGCAATGTCATTGGTCCCATTTGACAAGGCTAAATGTATTGGCGGCTTGTTAACCCATTAAATTGTGTATATTAGCCGCAGCATTGTATAAAGTGCAGGGTTCAAAGTGTGTGGGGGGAGCTTATAGACCGAGAATTACTGTACATTAGGGTAATACATAAAGTACTGCAGTGCTATACACCCATTTTCTACCGCTTGTCCCTCTCGGGGTCACGGAGGAGCTGAAAAGGGTACTATGCTGCCTTGAAAAATACCTGGGTTTGATTTTCATCCGCATGCTGCCGTGCAGCGGTGACGTTGAGCGTCAGCGTGCACACACTCAGAGCGCAAAAGCAGAAACGGTGTGGGAAGGAAAATTTGCAAATGAAGGCGATTCTACTCGTTGATAAAAACGGTGCTTGAAGAGCAATATGATTGCATTTGGGCTTTGAAACTATCCATCAAGATGACACTTTAACACGGGAACGCCGCGCTGCAAACAGTGCTTTAAAACATGCCTCGCCAAAGGTGGCATGATTTAAGTATTACAAACTTGTGAACATTTGAATAGCAATCATGGAGACCTGCACAATATATTGTAGTAAACTATCTCCCCTGCTGTGCACATGTAAATACTAGACGTGCGCACAGCTGCTTGGCATGATGCCAAATATTGGCGCAGTCCAAACCGCCCATGTAGCATAAACTAATGCAGGTGAAATGACTGAATTTTGTAACAAATTCCTACAATTTTTTTATCTTCAACATTGTGTGTTTTATACGGAGCCCCTAAAGGGACATGGGAATTTTTTTTTTTTTAGACATGTATCTCGTGGCCACGATATACTTTCTCGTGGCCACGAGAAAGCATTGGATGCGTGCTGATGGTTTGGTGTGTGTTAAAATGGCAGTTTAGGAGTTAATATGGCTGTATTTCCAATTAGGACTTTCCCCCATGTGTGTTGTGGCAAAATGTGAATGCTTGATTAGTAGGTGTGAGACAAACACTTTATCTTCCTGGTTATTGTAACGCTACGTGTTTGACATTATTTAAGACTTTATCATGCCCGGGAAAGGACAGTTTTCCTCTTCTGTGGCTGTGGGGGGTGGGCGTGGCTTGCGGACCTGCAGTGAAGCGGAGTGTGTCAGTTAGTCCGATGTTGATGTGATCAAACTTCTTTCTTGCTTGGAAGATACACACACAATTGTAACTGTTATTTCTTCCTGCAAATAATAAATATGTACAACGTGTTTGGATGTATTCATTTATGTAAAATTGTCGTTAAATGTAATTGCCTGACAAAAAGTGATACGACGTACGTAATATTTTGATATTTACACATTGCATATTTACACACGCGCATCTGACTAGAATACCCTTATGTGCATTACATATATCAACATCAACTACCTACTGTACTGTTTACTTGTTGAAATACCCTTTTTAGAACAAATATCTACCCACATAATTTATGTGTATATATAATATATATATATATGTGTATGTATGTATATATATATATATATATATATATATGTATGTATGTATGTATGTATGTATGTATGTATGTATATATACATATTATGTATAAGCATGTATATACATACTCTACCGTTTAAAAGTTTGGGGTCACATTGAAATGTCCTTATTTTTGAAGGAAAAGCACTGTACTTTTCAATGAAGACAACTTTCAACTAGTCTTAACTTTAAAGAAATACACTCTATACATTGCTAATGTGGTAAATGACTATTCTAGCTGCAAATGTCTGGTTTTTGGTGCAATATCTACATAGGTGTATAGAGGCCCATTTCCAGCAACTATCACTCCAGTGTTCTAATGGTACAATGTGTTTGCTCATTGGCTCAGAAGGCTAATTGATGATTAGAAAACCCTTGTGCAATCATGTTCACACATCTGAAAACAGTTTAGCTTGTTACAGAAGCTACAAAACTGACCTTCCTTTGAGCAGATTGAGTTTCTGGAGCATCACATTTGTGGGGTCAATTAAACGCTCAAAATGGCCAGAAAAAGAGAACTTTCATCTGAAACTCGACAGTCTATTCTTGTTCTTAGAAATGAAGGCTATTCTACAAAATTGTTTGGGTGACCCCAAACTTTTGAACGGTAGTGTATATGTATATTATATATTACTGTAACTTGTTCTTAAAAATAGTAGTTATTTTGTTTGTCAAATTTAGTGTTTGTGTGTATATATGTATACTGTATATATGTATGTGTGTTTCTTCCTATACAGTATACATGTATGTGTGTGCGTGTATATACTATATATATATATATATATATATATATATATATATATATATATATATATATATATATATATATATATATATATATATATATATATATATATATACACATATATATTTATATATATTATATATACACATATAAATTATGTGGGTAGATATTTGCTCTAAAAAGGGTATTTCAACAAGTAAACAGTACAGTAGGTAGTTGATGTTGATATATGTAATGCACATAAGGGTATTCTAGTCAGATGCGCGTGTGTAAATATGCGATGTGATCAAAATATTACGTACGTCGAATCACTTTTTGTCAGGCAATATTACATTTAATGACAATTTTACATAAATGAATACATCCAAACACGTTGTACATATTTATTATTTGCAGGAAGAAATAACAGTTACAATTGTGTGTGTATCTTCCAAGCAAGAAAGAAGTTTGATCACATCAACATCGGACTAACTGGCACACTCCGCTTCACTGCAGGTCCGCAAGCCACGCCCACCCCCCACAGCCACAGAAGAGGAAAACTGATAAAGTCTTAAATAATGTCAAACACGTAGCGTTACAATAACCAGGAAGATAAAGTGTTTGTCTCACACCTACTAATCAAGCATTCACATTTTGCCACAACACACATGGGGAAAGTCCTAATTGGAAATACAGCCATATTAACTCCTAAACTGCCATTTTAACACACACCAAACCATCAGCACGCATCCAATGCTTTCTCGTGCGCACGAGAAACTTTCTCGTGGCCACGAGATACATGCCTAAAAAAAAAAAAAATCCCATGTCCCTTTAGGGGCTCCGTAGTTTTACCTGCTATGTGTACTTTAATATTTTTAGTATTTACCAGGGGTGTAACTGTACACAAAAATGTTGTTTCGGTACGTACCTCGGTATAGAGGTCACGGTTCGGTTCATTTTCGGTACAGTAAGAAAACAACAAAATATACATTTTTTTGGTTATTTACCAAATTTGTAAACAATGGCATAACATACATATACACACAGGGTCCATTGCCAGGGTTAATGTGGTCATCCATCCATTTTCTACCGCTTATTCCCTTCGGGGTCGCGGGGGGCGCTGGAGCCTATCTCAGCTACAATCGGGCGGAAGGCGGGGTACACCCTGGACAAGTCGCCACCTCATCGCAGGGCCAACACAGATAGACAGACAACATTCACACTCACATTCACACACTAGGGCCAATTTAGTGTTGCCAATCAACCTATCCCCAGGTGCATGTCTTTTGGAGGTGGGAGGAAGCCGGAGTACCCGGAGGGAACCCACGCAGTCACGGGGAGGACATGCAAACTCCACACAGAAAGATCCCGAGGCCGGGATTGAACTCACGACTACTCAGGACCTTCGTATTGTGAGGCAGACGCACTAACCCCTCTTCCACCGTGCTGCCCTTTAATGTGGTCAACATATATAAAAAAAAAACTAAAGATAAGGCTCAGAAGGGTTTCTTAACAAAACCTTTCTACATATAAAGTGCTTTTTTTGATTGATTGATTGAGACTTATGAGTAGATTGCACAGTACAGTACATATTCTGTATAATTGACCACTAAATGGTAACACCCCAATACGTTTTTCAACTTGTTTAAGTCGGGGTCCACGTTAATCAACATTAAACTGCCTCAAGTTGTTGCTCAGATTAAATAAATTGACAAAACTTTTCTTCTCCATATAAAAAGTGCAACATTAAACAGTTTCAAGTCAACTCAGCCTCAGATTAACTCTTCTTCCCCACCCTAGCCTGGCTAACTTGGCAGTAAGAGGATATATGGGCTCATTGTTCTTCCACCATAGAAGTGGGTCAAAATCTAGTTTTTAATGCAATATGGACTTATATCTGCTGCTATAAAAACATTTGTTATAGCTTTAGTCCTGCCTGACTCGCCGAGGAGAGGCTGCTTGGTGAGCATGTGTTAGGAGAGTAGCGTATGTGTGTGTGTGGCCCTTTAATATGTGACAGCATGTGAGGTGAGTGTGTGGGCGAGCGAGGTGAGGGAGCGGTAGCGTGAGTTCTGGGAGTGGCTAGTGTTTTGTTGGATTGGCTGTGTGCAAGACCTCAATAAAGCCACGATTTGCAACTAATCGCCTGACTCGTCATGTACCCTGGAGTCCGGAGCTGTGGAGACCCACTGCCGGGTAGAGTGAAGGGTGTTGCTCCCGAGAATACATCGGCCCTGGAGGAGTGTCTCCCCTGCGCTCCTCGACTACGGTCTGGGAGCCGGAAGCAGGAAAGGTGCAACACATGTTTGACGTGTTGTCAGAAGCAGATGCTGAACAATGTCGGCAAACCTCCGTCCTCCATTGTTGTATCGCGCAGCCAAAGTGTTCCCAACGGGAGATCTTAACGAGGCAGGAGGGTCTTCCAGCTCTGGCTTTTACATGTTGTCCTAGCCCGGTCGCTGCTAGCATGTGTACTCGTTTGGTACACCACCGAACCGAAACTCCCGTACCGAAACGGTTCAATACAAATACACGTACCGTTACACCCCTAGTATTTACTAATGATTGTATTTGTCTTAAAGCACAAACCAAAAGTGGCAACAATAAAACATTCGAACCTAATCCTAGATAATGAATGGCAGGCTACATGTAATATATAACATTGTAAATTGTTCTAAAAGAAAAGCCCAGTGTGTTTAATGCCTTAATTGTTTTGTTTAATTTGTCTTCTACAGTTGTTCTTTTAGTGCAATAAGAACCATGTGTTTAATGTAAGATGTTTTGTTAAAATGAAGCCAAGAAATATATTTTTTTCATGATCCCCTTTATTTTGACAAGGATAGAAATACATTTTGGTACCGGTACCAAATATTGGTATCAGGACAACATAAGAGACTGAGTCAAAGTGATTTCCACTACTACAAGCTGACTTAATTATGAGAAAAAAAGTCTGGAGAAGGCGTCATACTTCTCCCAAATAGATTATGAGCTTTTCTTCATGTCACTCTCATGTGCCAGTGACCTGGAAAGAGGCAAACATGATTTTGAAAGATTCATGTTGTCTTTTTCCTTATGGACTGTCAGCGGTACAATGTGTGCACTAACTTTCCATTGTGATCAGATCGCCATGGTGTCTCCAGGGATGGCTTCATGTGAATATACGATGAACACGCTACGTTACGCTGACAGGTCTCTTTTTTTTTCTTATCAAAAATTACATTTGAACCATTTTTATTGGATTGCACTGTTATTATTTTGGAAAGTGATGTCATGTGTGTCCAACAGAGTGAAGGAGTTAAATGGTAATTCCAAGGCCAGCAGAGAAGCCAAAGCTCAGGAGCCTGCTGACTGCTCCTCAGAAGAGGTCTGCATGTTCAATTTCACGCTGATACAATGACTTCACTGACTTGTGTCCTGGTGTGTCATAGGACGCGTCTGTAGACACCAGCGTGTATGACGCCATAAGCCACGTGGCGGAACTAGAGGAGAAAGTTCTTGCAGAGCTACAGGTGGCCTTTCTTCATTTTACAGCACTGTTTTTCAATAAATATGCCATGAAATAAGTGCAAACGCATTGTTTTTAACGTTTCTCAGAGGGCCAACGAGCTAGCAAAGGAAATGGTGAAAACGTGTAATGTGGAGGCAGGACTCCCATACTTGATAGACTACAATCAGAAAGTATCAGGTTTGTGCAAATGGATTCTAGTTGATTCATTGGAGATAGTCTAACTTGTTTCATGTTGGTGTTGCTTCAACACCATCAACAGGCTCCTTGCTGGCCTTGCAAGCCGCTGTGGAAGAGAGAAAGGCAAGGCTCAACCACTGAATCATGCATCAAAACAGTTGCTTTTTATTGTCCTTTTTTAAGTGGTTTATGTATTCAATAAAACTAACTGAATAAAATGTGTCCATTTTGCAGTATTATCAATGCGGTAATAATTGATGAATTTAGGATGAGGTGAGGTGGTCATAAATGTTGACATTGTATCCTACTAAAACTTGATTTACCTTTTGTGTTGCATTGAGTAAGTAACCACAAACACCATTTATATGAATGTACACATTTCATCAAATGTGATCTCAAGTTTTATTGCTACATGACTTGGGGTCATTTACAACTCCAGTGAAGTTGTCACGGTGTGTAAATGGTAAATAAGAACAGAATACAATGATTTGCGAATCCTTTTCAACTTATACTCAATTGAATAGACTGCAAAGACAAGATACTTAATGCTCGAACTAGTAAACTTTATATTTTGCAAATATTAGCTCATTTGCAATTTAATGCCCGCAACATGTTTCAAAAAAGCTGGCACAAGTGGCAAAATAGAGTGAGAAAGTTGAGGAATGCTCATCAAAGACTTATTTGGAACATCCCACAGGTGAACAGGCTAATTGGGAAGAGGTGGGTGCCATTATTGGGTATAAAAGCAGCTTCCATAAAATGCTCAGTCATTCACAAACAAAGACGGGGCGAGGGTCACCACTTTGTAAACAAATGCCTGAGCAAGTTGTTGAACATTTCTCAACCAGCTATTGCAAGGAATTAAGGGATTTCACCATCTACGGTCTGTAATATCAAAAGGTTCAGAGAATCCGGTGAAATCACTGCTCATAAGCGATAATATTACGGATCTTGGATCCCTCAGGCGGTAGATCAAAAAGTGACATCAGTGTGTAAAGGATATCACAAGGGCTCAGGAACACTTCACAAAACC
This sequence comes from Entelurus aequoreus, assembly GCF_033978785.1. Taxonomy (NCBI): domain Eukaryota; kingdom Metazoa; phylum Chordata; class Actinopteri; order Syngnathiformes; family Syngnathidae; genus Entelurus; species Entelurus aequoreus. Next base: position 40,646,164 of record NC_084746.1, on the reverse strand, counting down.
ACTGTCGGTAACTACAGTTGTTTGCTACATCTGTAAGTGCAAGTTAGAACTCTACAATGTCAAGCAAAAGCCATTGATCAACAACACCCAGAAACGCCACCGGCTTCGCTGGGCCCGAGCTCATCTAAGATGGACTGATGCAAAGTGGAAAAGTGTTCTGTGGTCTGACGAGTCCACATTTCAAATTGTTTTTGGAAACTGTGGACATTGTGTCCTCCGGAACAAAGAGGAAAAGAACCATCCGGATTGTTCTAGGCGCAAAGTTGAAAATGGTATGGGGGTGTATTAGTGCCCAAGGCACTAATACACCACCTCCGGTTCCTCTCTTTAAGTAGGGGAACTGGAGGGTGTGTTCCAACTATTGTGGGATCACACTCCCCAGCCTTCCCGGTAAGGTCTACTCAGGTGTACTGGAGAGGAGGCCACGCCGGATAGTCGAACCTCGGATTCAGGAGGAACAGTGTGGTTTTCGTCGTGGTCGTGGAACTGTGGACCAGCTCTATACTCTCGGCAGTGTCTATCCAAAGCCATTTATCAACACCACCCAGAAATGCTTCGCTGGGCCCGAGCTCATCTAAGATGGACTGATGCAAAGTGGAAAAGTTTTCTGTGGTCTGACGAGTCCACATTTCCAATTGTTTTTGGAAACTGTGGACCAAAGAGTAAAAGAATCATCCGGACTGTTCTAGGTGCAAAGTGTAAAAGCCAGCATCTGTGAGTTACCCATACCCAAGGCATGGGTAACTTACACATCTGTGAAGGCGCCATTAATGCTGAAAGGTACATACAGCTTTTGGAGCAACATATGTTGCCATCCAAGCAACGTTACCATGGACGCCCCTGCTTATTTCAGCAAGACAATGCCAAGCCACGTGTTACAACAGTGTGGCTTCGTAGTAAAAGAGTGCGGGTACTAAACTGGCCTGCCTGTAGTCCAGACCTGTCTCCCATTGAAAATGTGGAAGCCTAAAATAGCAGAAGGGAGACTGTTGAACAACTTAAGCTGTACATCAAGCAAGAATGGGGAATAATTCCACTTCAAAAATGTGTCTCCTCAGTTCCCAAACGTTTACTGAGTGTTGTTAAAAGGAAAGGCCATGTAACACAGTGGTAAATATGCCCCTGTGACAACTTTTTTGTGTTGTGTTCCTGCCATTTAACATAACATGATTATTTGCACAAAAAAAATAAGTTTCTCAGTTGGAACATTAAATATCTTGTCTTTGCAGTCTATTCAATTGAATATACGTTGAAAGGATTTGCTAATAATTGTATTCTCTTTTTATTTACCATTTACACAACGTGACAACTTCACTGCTTTTGGGTTTTGTACAATATTGCATGTTTGGCTCAAAGTTGACTTGAATAAAAAAAAATGTCAACAATAATGCAGTGTTTGAGTGTTGTGGGGAAAGTGATGTTAGGAATTAACTGCAAAAGCCTGCTGAGCCTTTAGTCTTTTTCTGTCAAACCCATGAAATAAATTTTAAAAATTTGCATATTTTAATTCATTGCAGCACATGTAAAATAAATCAACCAGTGTGACTTGATAAAAAATAAAGGACATGTCATTTTGTCCATAGACATGAATTATTTCTATGTGTTGGCTGTCATAAAAACGACAGCTCAGAGCAGTTTTTAAATGATTTTTTATCATTTTGAGGATATTTTTACATCAGGTTTTTTGTACTTCTAATCCAGTGTTTTTCAACCACTGTTTTATCTAATTTCACCTATATGGGTTAAAAAATATTTTTTGCTAACCAGTAATTATAGATTGCAAATTATGTGTTGAGTGTCGGTGCTGTCTAGAGCTTGGTATAGTAACCGTGTAATACTCTTCCATATCAGTAAGTGGCAGCCGGTAGCTAATTGCTTTGTCGATGTCGGAAACAGCGGGAGGCAGCGTGCAGGTAAAAAAGGTGTCTAATGCTTAAACCAAAAATAAACAAAAGGTGAGTGCCCCTATGGCATTGAAGCTTAGGGAAGGCTATGCCGACCAAAACTAAAACTGAATTGGCTACAAATTAAAAACAGAATGCTGGACGGCAGCAAAGACTTACTGTGGAGCAGAGACAATGTACATCCGAACATGACATGACAATCAACAATGTCTCCACAAAGAAGGATAAAAACAACTGAAATATTCTTGATTGCTAAAACAAAGTAGATGCGGGAAATATCCCTCAAAGGAAGACATGAAACTGCTACAGGAAAATACCAAAACAAGAGAAAAAGCCACCAAAATAGAAACGCAAGACAAGAACTAAAACACTAAACACAGGAAAACGGCAAAAAAGTCCAAATAAGTCAGGGTGATGTGACAGGTGGTGACAGTACACCTACTTTGAGACAAGAGCTATATCGATGCATGCTTGGTTATGCTTTAAAGTCATATCCAACAATTGCGACGACGACTCTTTACTATCAACTGAGTTTTGTTTTTTAATGATTTCTGCTGGTGGTGTGCCTCCACATTTTTTCAACACAAAAAATGTGCCTTGGCTCAAAAAAGGTTGAAAAACACTGTTCTAATCAATAGATACTATTTAGTTCGCATTCAAAAATCTGCTGTAATTCAGTATGTCGTTCGACTTCCAAGACGCGAGATGGCGACAAAACTAAACCATAAGTGCATTAGCGTTCTGGTGTGCTGGAGAAGAACATTTTGAAAGGACATTTTTAATGTTAATGTTATTTTAGGATTTTTTTTACTTTAATCTGTTTTTTGTAGGGCTGTGAATCTTTGGGCGTCCCATGATTCGATTCAATATTGATTCTTGGGGTCACGATTCGATTCAAAATCGATTTTTTTTTTCAATTCAACACGATTCTCGATTCAAAAACGATTTTTTTCCCGATTCAAATTCTCTATTCATTCAATACATAGGATTTCAGCAGGATCTACCCCAGTCTGCTGACATGCAAGCAGAGTAGTAGATTTTTGTAAAACGCTTTTATAATTGTAAAGGACAATGTTTTATCAATTGATTGCAATAATGTACATTTGTTTTAACTATTAAATGAACTAAAAATATTACTTATTTTATCTTTGTGAACATATTGGACACAGTGTGTTGTCAAGCTTATGAGATGCGATGCAAGTGTAATCCACTGTGACACTATTGTTCTTTTTTTTTTTTTTTTTAAATAAATGTCTAATGATAATGTCAATGATGGATTTTTAATCACTGCTATGTTGAAATTGTAACTAATATTGATACTGTTGTTGATAATATTCATTTTTGTTTCACTACTTTTGGTTTGTTCTGTGTCGTGTTTGTGTCTCCTGTTGGATAAGCTCAGAGCAATCGGATTTAACAAAACCTCATGGAGCTGGATGCAATCTTACTTGGAGGGGAGGGAGCAGGTGGTAGAGGTGAACGGCACCGTGTGTCCCCCCCCCCCCCCCCCCCCCCCCTCAGTGAGCTGTGGAGTCCCCCAAGGCAGTATATTGGGACCTTTACTGTTCCTAATATACATAAACGACATGTCATCGGCATGCGACTGTGAATTGTTTTTGTTTGCGGATGACTCTGCCCTGCTGGTATCCGGCAAGGACAAGTCACGGGTGGAGAAAATCCTCAGTGCTGAGCTCTGTAGAACTTGCACCTGGCGCGCTGACAACAAGCTATCCATACACTTGGGTAAAACAGAATCCATCCTTTTTGGGTCCCACATCAACCTTAAGAAAGTCAATGACTTCACCATAAAAGTGGGTGACATTGTTATCACCAGGAAAGATGAGGTCACCTACCTAGGTTCCATTCTAGAGGCTAACCTTTCCTGTGATAAAATGGCAACCAAGGTAATCAGAAAGGTTAACCAACGAACGAGATTTCTCTACAGAATCTCCTCTGGTCAACAAAAGCACCTTGAGGATTCTGGCGGGAACTCTCGTTCAACCCTTTTTCGATTACGCATGCACCTCCTGGTACCCTAGCACCTCCAAAACCCTCAAATCTAAACTCCAAACATCTCAGAACAAGCTAGTCAGGTTACTTTTACACCTCCACCCCAGATCCCACCTCACTCCTACCCACTTCTCTAAAGTGGGCTGGCTCAAGGTGGAGGACAGAGTTAAACAACTTGCACTGAGCCTAGTCTATAAAATCCACTACACCTCCCTGATACCGAAGTACATGTCAAACTACTTCCTTAACGTAAATGACCGCCATAACCACAACACCAGGGAGAGCTCCACTAACCACGTTAAACCCAGATTCCGAACTAACAAAGGTCTTAACTCATTCTCTTTCTATGCCACATCAATGTGGAATGCGCTCCCAACAGGTATAAAAGAAAGGGCATCTCTATCCTCCTTCAAAACCGCAATAAAAGTTCACCTCCAGGCAGCTACAACCCTAAACTAACACCCTCCCCGGATTGCTAGTAATCAAATGTAAACAATCAAATGCAGATACTTTTTCTTATGCCTTCTGATCTCTCTCTCTCTCTCTCTCTCTCTCTCTCTCTCTCTCTCTCTCTCTCTCTCTCTCTCTCTCTCTCTCTCTCTCTCTCTTTCTGTCCACTACTTGATGTCCATATCCTACCCCCCCCCCCCCCTCCACACCCCTGATTGTAAATAATGTAAATAATTCAATGTGATTATCTTGTGTGATGACTGTATTATGATGATAGTATATGATAGTATATATCTGTATCATGAATCAATTTAAGTGGACCCCGACTTAAACAAGTTCAAAAACTTATTCGGGTGTTACCATTTAGTGGTCAATTGTACGGAATATGTACTTCACTGTGCAACTTACTAATAAAAGTCTCAATCAATCAATCAATCAATCAATCAATCAATCCTCTCAATTGCTCTGTTTATTGCAGTTCTGAGTGTTGCTGGGTCGGGTTTGGTTTTGGAATTGGATTGCATTGTTATGGTATTGCTGTGTATTGTTTTGTTGGATTGATGAATTAAAAAAAATAAAAAAATAAATACATTTTACAAAAAAAAATTCAAAAAAAATAATAATCGATTTTTTAAAAATGAGAATCGATTCTGAATCGCACAACGTGAGAATCGCGATTCGCATTCGAATCGATTTTTTTCCCACACCCCTAGTTTTTTGTATGTATTTTCAACCAATAGAAACAAAGGATACAATTTACCTCACATTCCAAAACCTGCTGTAGTTTGGTGTGTAATTTGACCTCCAAGACGCTAGATGGCCCTAAGCTATACTACAACGTTCCTGTCGTGCTGGAGAAGAAAAGGAGGGACCCAGGAGTCGGTGTCACCCGCCAATCAGGAGGCAGCGGCCGGGAAGGGAAACACACCCCGGAGAGAATGGCGATGAAGTGGCTCCGCTTCTCCTTCCTCGTCTTCGGAGTTTTATCGGTGTGTCTCGCCACGTCTGGTGACAGTGGTGTGAAGAAGATGAAAATGCAGTTTTCTACAAGGCCCCTGCTGAAGTTTCAAATCTGGTGAGCCAGCGAGCGCGAAAATGTGGCGAGTTAGCCGCAAGCTAGCTGTCAAGCTAGCTTGCGGCTAACTCGCTAGCCTGCTAATGATTTATTTTAAAGGGTTCATCTTTAAGCGACGCCTGTAAACCATTGACTAAATAGTTGTGCCAAAGTTGGAAGACATTAATTATATGCACGGTCTATTAACAGGAAATATGATCTTGCGTTCGTCTTATTTCAAAGTATGTGGCTTAACTAACAGATAATATCTTCAACCTCTGGGAAAATACTCAATAAACATACATAATATGCTAATTAAATACATAAATACTAGTGATGGGTTGATGAGGCGTCATGAAGCGTTTCGACACATTGCAAATCTGTATTGATACTGTGTCGATACTGTGTCACTAAATACTGACATCTGCTGGACACTAAAAATCCCTACTGGCAACCTATGGACCGACTCAACTGACACTGATTTTATGACCTAGTATATACAATAATATAAACCAAGTCATTGTATTTCATTTAGGATTATTTCATATCTTCATTTAAATAAAAATATGTTTTTATATTATTTAGATAGTCAATAAATAATGTGAACATGTATCATAACATGGAAATCTAAGAGAACGTGTTGTGAATGAGGTTGCTTGTGAACTGGGAATTTTTGTATTTATTTTTTTTACACATTTTTATTTAAAAAAAGTTTTTCCAACGTATTCAATTTTAGACGATTTCTCTTCTTAGTTATTATTTCTCCGGCTGTAGAAAAGACCCGCTCACAGTGCACAGAGGAGGCGTCAGTGCGACACAGTTCGCGTATCGGTCACGTGACCCAAACACCTCATGATCGGCCACGTGACTTTCTAAAAGCGGTACGCGCACTGACACAGGGTTTTGCTCTATGAGCTCGCGCATGCGCCAATGCATCGGTGTTGCCGGACCCATCACCAATAAATACTCATAAAATACTCATTAAATAGCAAGCTAGTAGCTAAAGGGCGTCCTTAAGGAGTTAAGACTGTATAAAAACATATTTTTTTTGTTCAAATGTTTTTAAATAAACTTACGTCCTAAATACAATGGCAAACATGTTGTGTTTTAACCCTTTGAACGCCCAATTGATCCAATTATGTCATTGTTTAAAACTGTACATTACACGAGTTATCCTCCAAATTGCAAAACTACTGTAAGAAACATGTTCCATATAAATTATCTTTTTTCTCCAAAACAAAACCCTGAATTAGAAAAATGCATGATTATATATAATAGTAAATGGATATTTATCTTTTCCTGATAATAATAAAATGCTCAAATGATTTATTTGATATATTGTTTACCGTATTTTTCGGACCATTAAGTCGCTTCGGAGTATACTGTACGTCGCACCGGCCGAAAATGCACAATAAAGAAGAAAAAAAACATATATACGTCGCACTAAAGTATAAGTCGCATTTTTGGGGGAAATTTATTTGATAAAATCCAACACCAAGAATAGACATTTGAAAGGCAATTCAAAATAAATAAAGAATAGTGAACAACAGGCTGAAGAAGTGTACGCCATATGACGCACAAATAACCAACTGAGAACGTGCCTGGTATGTTAACGCAACATATCATGGCAAGAGTCATTGAAATAACTATAACATATAGAACATGCTATTAGGGCTGGGCGATATGGCCTTTTTTTAATATCGCGATATTTTAAGGCCATATCGCGATACACGATATATATCTAGATATTTTTGCCTTAGCCTTGAATGAACACTTGATGCATATAATCACAGCAGTATGATGATTCTATGTGTCTACATTAAAACATTCTTCTTCATACTGCATTAATATATGCTACTTTAAAACTTTCATGCAGAGAAGGAAATCAAAACTAAAAAAATCACTATTTTTTTCATACGGTGTTGATCTGGAAATGTTTGCCTCGGCATTTTGATGGTGTGGGTGTGTGGCACCGAACGGAGATGTTGACATGCGGAGTAAGCACTCTTCATGCTTTAGCAGGTGACGACCCCGAAGGGAATAAGCGATAGAAAATGGATGGATGGACTTTTCAAATGATGCTACATATTAGCAGTAATGTTACTTTTTATAGCAACGCTTTTGCCCCACACTTGACAAATTACGGTTGTCTGTTCGACATATTCCCACTTGAAGCCAAACCACCGCCAGACGATGGACCCCCTGCGGTTTTTTTGGGAATTAATTATTCCTTCATTTGTTACCAGATTCGCACCTTCTTTCTCTCGTATTACCACTCGCACGGCTGCGCTAGCATCACAGCTAACGTTACCCATGCTGCTACCTCTTTGCTGCGCAAGAGCGTATACGTATGTTTGATTGATTGATTGAGACTTTTATTAGTAGGTTGCACAGTGAAGTACATATTCCGTACAATTGACCACTAAATGGTAACACCCGAATAAGTTTTTCAACTTGTTTAAGTCGGGGTCCACTTAAATTGATTCACGTATGACGTGACAGTATGTGACGTGTGTAAGAAGGTGCGCTTGTCTGTCTGTGAGAAGGAGACACAAGAAAGAGCGAGGAGAGCCTGTAGTGTAATGCCAACAGCTAAAAGTAACTGCGTGTGAACGTGTACTCGAATATCACGATACAGTCATTTTCTATAACGCACAGAGACAAACCTGCGATATATCGCCCAGCCCTACATGCTATACGTTTACCAAACAATCTGTCACTCCCGATCGCTAAATCCGATGAAATCTTCCTCCCCGGTGTCGCCTCTGGTATGTCCTTTCTTTCTGCTGCTCGATTGCCGTTCTCTGCTGCATATTTCACTAAGTCCAGCTTGTAATCTGCAGTAGGGTTGTCCCGATCCGATATTTGGATTCCGGTCCGTGTTTTCCAACGCACCGGTTTAAATAATACTTTCCACTTTTCTGCTGCTCCCTAATTTCCGTTCCGCATTTTCCAGCACACCTTCAACACATCCACAGGTCTGTGTCCTAACCGTTAAGACGGCCATGTGAATTAAAAGTTACCGGTAAAAATGTCAGCTGTCTCTTTGCGATATAGAAAATGACTATATCGTGATATTCGAGTATACGTTCTCATGCAGTTGCTTTTAGCTGCAGGCATTACACTACAGGCTCTTCTCACTCTTTCCTGTGTCTCCTTCTCACAGACAGCAAGCGCACCTTCTTACACACGTCACATACTGTCACGTCATACGTCACATACGTGTACGCCCTTTCCCAGCAGAGAGGTAGCAGCATGGCTAACGTTAGCTGTGATGCTAGCGCAGTCGTGCGAGTGGTAATACGAATGAAGGAAGAATTAATTAATTCCCCCAAAAACAGCAGGGGGTCCATCGTCTGGCGGTGGTTTGGCTTCAAGTGGGAATATGTCGAACAGACAACCGTAATTTGTCAAGTGTGGAGCAAAAGCGTTGCTATAAAAAGTAACATTACTGCTAATATGTAGCATCATTTGAAAAGTACCCTGTTAGAGAATGAAGAGTGTTTGAAACTCCGCATGTCAACATCTCCGTTCGGTGCCACACGCCCACACCATCAAAATGCCGAGGCAAACATTTCCAGATCAACACCGTATGACAAAAATAGTGATTTTTTTAGTTGTGATTTCCTTCTCTGCATGAAAGTTTAAAAGTAGCATATATTAATGCAGTATGAAGAGGAATGTTTTAATGTAGACACATTGAATCATCATACTGCTGTGATTATATGCATCAAGTGTTCATTCAAGGCTAAGGCAAAATATCCAGATATATATCGTGTATCGCGATATGGCCTTAAAATATCGCGATATTAAAAAAAGGCCATATCGCCCAGCCCTAGTTCAATGATGCCATTTCTGTTTGTCATGTATCATTTTGTCTATTTTGTGTTTATCCTTGAATAAACAGGTCAGTTTCTTGTTACCAATCATTGTGTATTATTCAAACTCACCTAATTCAGCTGGCTAGTTGTTATCAAGAGTACTAAAACCCTTTTCAACATGAATCTGACAACTAAGTAGGCTAAATAACTTTAATACATGCTTGGAAAGGCCAGTATCGGTATCGGATCGAAAGTGCAAAAACAACATCGGTATCGGATCGGAAGTGCAAAAACCTGGATCGGGACATCCCTAATCTGCAGTATATGATTTCCTTTTCGGTGCCATTTTAGTTCAGTCCTTCTCAGTTTTTATAAGTTACCGCCAATGTTGATGTGATCCATTTTAATAGCTACGGCAGTAGCATATAGCAGTTAGCATCCCATGACCCACAATGCACTTCTGCCATGACCCTCCCCCGCCAAATTCTTATTGGTTGACGTGTGAGTGACGATTGCTGACGTGTGTGTGACGATTGCTGACATTTGCTTCGTCTCTTACGCGAATGAGATAAATAATATTATTTGATATTTTACGGTAATGTGTTAATGATTTCACACATAAGTCGCTCCGGAGTATATGTCGCACCCACGGCCAAACTATGAAAAAACTGCGATTTATAATCCGAAAAATACGGTACTAATCTGTATATTTAGTCTTTACACCAGTACCGTAGCCGTTTAACATGCACTATATCGATAACTCATGTTATGCACATTTTTCTAAATAAAAAATTGATATATTTGGATCAAATGGGCATTCCAAGGGTTAAAAACATGTTTGCTATTTTATTTTAAGTTAAATAAGGAATTTGAGTAAAAAATAAAATTAATCCAAAATGTTTTTATACAGTCTTTTAACTCACTGAGAACTTTTTCATCCTTCTCATTACTGTACTGGGCTAAAAGTATTTCCCAGTGTATCGATATATGGACGTCTCTGAAATAAAAATTAAACATGGAAAAAAACCTTCTTAGCACATATTCACATTCAACACAACTACAGTTATGGGCGAAAAATAGAGGGGTTAAAAAAATGTATAACAACATTTGTCATTTGTCACCTTAAACCCGTTGAGAGATATTGTCAGTTAATTATAACCTCGCTAGATGTGATCTATAGCAGTGGTCCCCAACCTTTTTGTAGCTGCGGACCGGTCAACGCTTGAAAATTTGTCCCACGGACCGGGGGGGGTTGTCATAAAAAATACAATCATGTGTGCTTACGGACTGTGTCCCTGCAGACTGTATTGATCTATATGGATATATAATGTATATATTGTGTTTTTTATGTTGATTTTTATAAAAAAAAAAAAGATTGTTTATTTATTATTTTTTTTACATTTCTTGTGCGGCCCGTTACCGGGCCGCAGCCCGGTGGTTGGGGACCACTGATTTTAGGCAGTGGTCCCCAACCTTTTTGTAACTGCGGACAAGCTTGAAAATGTGTCCCACGGACCGGGGGGGTTGTCATAAAAAATACAATCATGTGTGCTTACGGACTGTATCCCTGCAGACTGTATTGATCTATATTGATATATAATGTTGGAACCAGAAATATTAATAACAGAAAGAAACATCCCTTTTGTGCAAATGAGTGTAAATGGGGAGGGATGTTTTTACTAATTGTAAGTGTAGCTTGTGTTTTTTATGTTGATTTAATACAAATTTTAAAAAGATAAAAAAATAGTATTATTTTTGTTTTTGTTTTTTTTCTTTCTTGTGCGGCCCGGTACCAATCGATCCACGGACCGGTACTGGGCCGCGGCCCGGTGGTTGGGGATCACTGATCTAAAGCACATTAAAGCCTTAACCAACCACTGCGGATATTTGTAATTTACCTTGTTTCAAGCAAACAAAAGCAACACTTCTGCTGCTCATCTACTTTAAAGATGTCCTTAAATGATCCTAAGAGGTGAAATGATGCTAAAAATCATGCGGTCAAAGTTGGCAATTTGAAAAATGACTCTATGGTTTGTTTTCATGCAGCATCTCCTGAGGGTACAAGCGGGTGTTTGAGGAGTACACGCAGGCTTTATACCAGCGTTACCCAGACATCCGCATTGAAGGGGAGAACTACCTTCCTATACCCGTCTATCGGTAAGAAAAAGATGACTTCTTTGTTAAAGATTAAGCAGAATTCTCATGCAAGATACTTCATCTTTTACTACGACAGCCTAATGAATACAACACAAGTTGACTGTATTGGTGAACACACACTAAACATGCCACAATGTTGCTGCAGGGAGTTAATTAGACCCCAGGGCCTCCATTACTTGCTGTTAATAAACACCCTAGTGACCTGAAAAATAATCTCTTGAGGTCGAAAACATGTTGGTCATAGGGCTGGGCGATATGGCCTTTTTTTAATATCTCGATATTTTTAGGCCATATCGCGATACACGATATGTATTTCGATATTTTGCCTTAGCCTTGAAAGAACACTTGATACATATATTCACAGCAGTATGATGATTCTATGTCTCTACATTAGGGCTGCAACAACTAATCGATTAAAATCGATTATTGAAATAGTTGCCGATTAATTTAGTCATCGATTCGTTGGACATATGCTATGCGCATGCGCAGAGGTTTTTATTTTTTATTTTTTTTATTTTTTTATTTTTTTAATAAACCTTTATTTATAAACTGCAACATTTACAAAAAGCTGAGAAACAATAATCAAAATAAGTATGGTGCCAGTATGCTGTTTTTTTTCAATAAATTACTGGATAGCATAGAAATGTAGTTTGTCTCTTTTATCCGATTATTAATCGATTAATCGAATTCATAATTGACAGATTAATCGATTATCAAATTAATCGTGAGTTGCAGCCCTATTCTACATTAAAACATTCTTGTTCATACTGCATTAATATATGCTCATTTTAAACTTTCATGCACAGAGGGAAATCACAACTAAGTCAATTGACCAACACTGTATTTATTAAACAGTTATTAAGCAGTGGCACAAACATTCATGTCAATTCAAAACAGAAAGTGCAAAATTGTCAGTCATTTTAAAACAAGCTATTAGTGCACTTTTGTGCATAATGTCTCTAAGATGACAAATCAAAACAACACTAAATTAAAGTGCACTTTTTGTACAGAATGCCACTACAATAGTTTAAAACAAATAAAGTGCACTTTTGTACATGATGTCACACAAGATATTTCAATAAGTGTCAAATAAAAATTAGCTGCTTAATAGGAAATCAAATTGTGTTCGTCCTTCGCTATGTGGTAGGTTCCTGCGGACGTTATCTCTTTTGTTGTTGACTATTTTTTTCATACGGTGTTGATCTGGAAATGTTTGCCTCTGCATTTTGATGGTGTGGGCGTGTGGCACCGAACGGAGATGTTGACATGCGGAGTAAGCACTCTACATTCTCTAGCAGGTGACTTTTCAAATGAGGCTACATATTAGCAGTAATGCTACTTTTTGTAGCAATGCTTTTTCCCCACACTTGACAATTACGGTTGTCTGTTCGACATATTCCCACTTGAAGCCAAACCACCGCCAGACGATGGACCCCCTGCTGTTTTTCTTGGGAATTAATTCTTCCTTCATTTGTTACCAGATTCGCACCTTCTTTCTCTCGTATTACCACTCGCATCACAGCTAACTTTAGCCATGCTGCTACCTCTCTGCTGCGCGAGGGCGTATACGTATGTGACGTATGACGTGACAGTATGTGACGTATGTAAGAAGGTGCGCTCGCTGTCTGTGAAAAGGAGAGACAAGAAATAGTAAATGGGTTATAAGAGCGAGGAGAGCCTGTAGTGTAATGCTCGCAGCTAAAAGCAACTGCGTGAGACCGTATACTCGAATATCACGATATAGTCATTTTATATATCGCACAGAGACAAACCTGCGATATATCGATATATCGCCCAGCCCTAGTTGGTCACATTTATTAATTGTACTACAAGTGTAATAATAGGTTAACAGCTGCAGTGTTTACCACGTTTGTGCTGCTAGGTTTAGTTCAAGATCATGTTGTTTTGACATCTGAATCGTAATGTAATGGTACTTTTTAAACATTCTCAAAAATACAATTGCAAAAAGATTGTACGTCCGCATTATATAACAGAAAAACAAATAGTTTACCCACCCTTAACACGTGATAGATGTGTAGCGTTCAGGGAAGGGGACAGAAAATAATCCACCTTTTTAACATTGGTAACATATTAAAAAGAAGTTAACCCCTGCATGTGCCAATGAGTTTTACAGGCCCATTTCTCCAGAAGTTTATTTTCATTTTAATTAAAAACACTTTTTTTTTTTAACATAGTTACTAATTAGAATTGTATTTTTTAACAAAGTACTACCCCTTTGACTGAATAATGTCTCCCTATATTACAAAATTGTATTTAAATCCTACTATGTGACAGTGGTGTCCAAACTCTCTCGGCTGCAAACTGAAAAATGAAAGCATGCTGGACGGTTGACGCAAAAATAATAATCACAATTATTTTGAATTGCTATTGTAATCACGATTAATTACATGATGATTTGTTAATTCGATACCATTTTTGGTACCCCCAAAACCCAACCTTATATATAATCGAAAAAAAGATATAAACAATTTTTTAAATTTTTGACTCATACACTCATTCACCCCTTTCACCGTCACAAGTTCCGGAATTTGCATGCGCGTTGCGTGGCCCATTTTTTAGATTAATATAGTTTCATGATACATTTTTTCAAATTAATTGTCCAGCCCTAATGCAAGAGAATTTTGATATTTTTCATTTTGTAAAAAATACTATATTGAACCCTGGTCTCAAATTTGCAAGTTTTGTGAAAAATAGAATTAAAAAAAAAAAGGCAGTGACACCATGTGATGTCATTTTCGTATGATGTCATTTTCATTTTAAATGATAAATAAATGAACAGATAAATACATTTTAAGTAAGGTATTATATAGTATATGAACACCATTTTAAATGGAAAGT
>NC_084746.1:40539409-40626909 GCF_033978785.1 Entelurus aequoreus | reverse complement strand
CAAATAGTGCAGGAACATACACTGTTTCAAGAAAATATTTATGTTAAAAAAGCTTACATTCGAGTGTTCTGAAGTGACAATGTAAATAAACATTGTGTAAAACAACAATGTTCACTTCAGTGTCTTTCAACGTTTACTTAATGAGTAGCGGTGTCCTCTACAGTGGACACGTTTTATATCAGTCTGGAAAATGCTGTTTCTAACGATAACATTAACAATACAACTTTACAGTGATAATAATAATGTAAACACCTCATAAATTGATGTTCAGCTTGCTGGCTTCAAATATCTTTTCTGGGTGGCGGTTATGAGGTGGCGACTTGTCCAGTCCAGGATGTATCCTGCAGCTGAATAGGCTCCAGCCCCCCGCGACATGGAGAGAGACGAGGGGTGGAGAATGGATTGAATGACTAAGGATTTATCAATTAGCGTTTCAGTTTACGTGTATTTCCCACGTAAACTGAAGATAGAGACGAAAGTGGCGCGCCTTTCTTTCCAGAATGCAGACTTTAACTCCGCCAAAGAGGTTATGTTTTCGCCAGGGTTTGTTTGTTTGTTAGAAACATAACTCAAATAGTTATGGTCAGATGTTGATGAAATGTCCCAAAAAAGCAATTCCTCTTATCTACTATGAGAACAAACACACTTCAAATCCTGCTTTTCTTGGTACTCCCGTGCTGCGCAGAGGATTCTGGGAGATGTCTTTTTTTTTTCAGAGCTGGCCAACGCAAAAGCGCCAGAAAAAAATTACACTGACCAAGTTTTCGTTTGATAACGTCACTCGACACAGCGTTTTTGTGAAGACTTTAAAACTGTATGTACAGTAGCGTTACACCCCTACTATATTGTACTGTAAAAAGCCCACGGACAGCGATCTGTTAAATCTGCAAATTTTAAGAGGATAATGGCGGCTTTTAAAGAGAGCAGCAGCGCAAAAAGCAAGTGTGAGGTCAGGCTTACTGTTCGTCACGGAAGTGGAGCGACAAAGGTAAAGAGTCTCCCAACATTTGTTGCTAATTGTTTTTAATAAACAATAAGTCACTAAAAAGATTGGAGAAGTCTCTAGAACCTTGAATAATTCTTAACGAAGGGCAGCCTGTGTTGCATTGTACAATAAGCAGCAGCATTTAAAAAATACAGCAAAAAGATAAAGATAAAAATATGATAAAGTACCAATAGCGTGGAAAACCAAGTTGCCTCCATATTGAAGCTATTGTCATATATATCTGATGTATGACACTGAAAGACTTCCAAAGTTTGCCAAAAATAGATATAATCAAAATGGTATCGATCTCCCAGAAATTCTCGAGGCCATAATGAGAGCTAATGAACTAGCCAGACATATCATCATGTGACATAGTGGTAGGAACTGCAGATCCCTTCACCATCAACAACAATGCAAATCATGCAGACTTTGTGAGAGCTAATAACGATTACTTTGGAACAATGATGATCCAGAACCTTATATTGTTGATGATGACTATAAGGATGATCTACAAGTTTTAGAAGCTCTGCTAAACAGATCCAGCTTTAGTGAAACACTAAGCATCATGTAGCTGTATTGTTAAGTGCTAAACAAGAAATACAAACATAATAAAACGATAGCTTACTGTACGATGTCTGCGCTCACTTGGATGATGACTGATAGGATGTCCATATCTTTCAGTTTAGATGAAGAATGAATCATGATGCACACAAAGTGTTAACAAGGAAGTTTACCTGCAGACACTGTTTGGTTGTGTGTGTTTGTCTCAATCTCCGGGTATACATTGAATGTCACAGATGAACAACTTCTAGACTGATTGTTAAATCCTCCTATTATTCAGATGAAAGGCATGATTTTAATCTAGAATAACTTTGACGAGCTGAGACGTGATGATGCGGGAGCAGCAGGACATCGCGGCCAGTTCACAGAAAAGCAACAGAAGGCCTCTTAGCTGTGTGCCATCAATCCGACGCTAAAAATAGTTTGTCTGTGTTAGTGCTTATAATAACAACATTGCTAATATTTGGTTAGTATTCAGGTCATTATATGTATAAAAAGCATTGTTGGCGGGTTTTGGATGGTTATTTAGAGGGTTTTGTGGGTCAAATAGAGAGCCCCTATTAACTACATTGTTAACAGACTTTTTATGTATTTATTTATTTACGACATAGAATGCATAAAAAAGAAAAACATGTGTTCATGTCTTATGTAGGGATTGTGAATGCTAGACAGCACGTCTCTCTCCAATGTTTGCGTATTTCCAGTATGACTGATCTAATAATATGGTCAGAGTGCAGAAGTGTTAATACACTGACGTCAACCTACGGAAATTACTAAAGACGTTTGGAATATTCAAAATGGTTGTCTGAATTTGTGGCATTTTGTGATGTTTAGACGGTGTTTTCACATACTTTGCGGATTGTAAATACAATTGGATATGTTTTAATCATACAATTAAACATAATCAAGCATATAAAGTCAACTTGTTTTTCCATTCCACTTGTACTTTAATACTAATTAAACACATTTGTTTTTATGACCTGCATCAATGCCTATTATGCAAATTATATGATGACATATTGACAACATCCCTAGCCACGCCCCCATCGCCACTGTATATTGGCAATCTGGGGGAAACTCTGTTGTGTCTTTCATATTTCTTTCTGCAGAGCCGTGCGTAAACTATGTCTACGTATTTCAAGTTACGTGCGGCCCCAATTTGATCAATTCCTATTAGTTACAATCATTAAACTATTGATGGTAGCAACAAAATAGAAATAAAAGCTTTTTTCTAATCGTTTTAATCGATGTAATCTTTGCAGCTCTACTCATTAGTGTTACTTGAACTAAGAAGTGCTGTGGGTTACTGTATAGTTTTTTTTTTTTTTTTTTAAAGCTACCTTCCTGCTAATTTCAGATTTATGCGTGCATGATGGTGTTCTTCCTCAGTAATATGATCGAAAACCAGTTGATGTCCACGGGAGCTTTTGAAATAACATTAAATGGTAAGTATCTGAAAATGTGGACTAAACCACAAGATGATTCAGTTATAATATGAATACTTTAGTTGATATTTGTGTGGGGAAATAATCTTGTCTTTGCATAGATGTGCCAGTGTGGTCCAAACTGGACTCTGGTCACCTGCCCTCCATGCAGCAGCTGGTGCAAATCCTGGACAACGAGATGAAGATGAACGTCCACATGTACACAAATCCGCACCACAACTCATAACACTCCTCAGTGAGTAGCGGGAGCTAAAAGCCCTTTCATGTAAGAACATTGACTTGTTTCAAATGTTACATTTCTATATTTTAAGTAGGGGTGCAACCATTTGTTGACAATAACATTTGCAGACAAATTTGTCGCCATAGTGATGTTATCACTCATGTTTTTCTGGAGGGACGTGAGTCAGCACCGCCACACGGGTGAAAACATGTCAAGTGTGGGCATATATCCTCCTATTCTTGTATTTTGCAAAGCAGATATTGTTTTTATGACACTATGTGATACGGGAGTATTTAAAGCGAAAAAATGTCGCACATCTGGAGGATGCGGTCTTAACTTGGCAAGATTGTTAGCTTGTACCTTGCTAGCTAGTGAGACGATGACGTGTGAAACATTTATTTAACTATCATTTTAGCCAAAGTCCGACAGCTAAACTTTGTATAAATCAATTCAAGTACTTTTAAAAGCAGCACCAATTTGCAATGCAATGAAGAAATTCACAGGAACAAACGTCACACACCCACTAGACATTACGAACCAACGCACCGGTATCATAACAATAATCATCCAATCTATCAGATGGCTAAAATGTTAATCACTGATACAATTATATGCATTGAGTCTATTAGTGCTAAAACTGCCAGGAGTTACTATCAGTGTGCAGCTTTTCAAACACATCACAAAATGCTTGTTACTTTTTGAGCAAGTGAGTTTTATTTGAATAATTTTTTACATAAAAAATGTATTTGTTTTATTTTGCACTTTTCCTGTCCTTACTTTTAAATCAACAAAAGTTTAACAGTTTTTTAAATTTTTGTCACAGCCTAATGAACAGCATAGTTACAGTATAAATAAATATTAATGAATTTGTCATCTTAGTTGTTAGTAAGCACATGGCTAAAAATATATCAAGCTGAATTTAAAAGTTGATGGCTAAATCAGAGCCATTGAATATGTGTACGCTTGTTAAGATAGCCGATGACTAGTCGACTATCTAAATAGTTATTTCTAAGTCTCCCTGTGTTTCCTGTCCAGGTTTGAGGTGGGAGTTTCCTGGGGCCGTGACGCCATGTTTATGAAGGTCTGTGCTGAAGGCAGGACGACTGCAAGCACAGACTGGATGCCCCCATCGTCGTCACCACGCCCCTTAGAGACGCTCCATCCCTGACGCCAGAGTGGGATTGACAGCTCCCCATGCCAGCCAGTTGGTCATTTTATTCTACTCATTCCCTTCTTACCCAAGCAGATATCAGATTAGGAGAGATTGGCTCTCGTGGATGTTTATTCAGTAGTCTCTAACCGGTCGTATCTTATTGATTGTGCTAATTCAATTGTCATATTTGTACCACTGAGCCAAGTGTAGAATTAATAATTAATAATAAACGTTAGCTAATGCCCTGTAGAAGTGCACATCTAATCATGGTGTTGTCTAAATAATATTGGAGACATTGTTTTGCTGTTATTTCCAAATAATTTTTATATTTGCAGAACTTGGAGATACAATGAATAAAAGCTATTGTGACTATGAAAGCAGTGGTCTTCTCTTGAGTGCCGTTTATAGACAGTCCTGAAGGCAGCCCTGGATGAAGATGCGCTCATGCTGACTCATCAACATGTTAGCGCTGACCTCCAGAAGCCGCTTGCCAAAAGCACGGATGCTCGGGGATGGAACGGTCTTCTGATGCAACGGCGATATGAGGCTCCAGTTGAGATGGTAGATACACAGGTGGATCTTTATCCTGGCGGCCAGCACGAAGAGCTCATCCTTCAGCACCGATAGTCCACGGGAAGGTCTCGCTTTTGTGCATTTACACTGTGGGAATGTTGAACACTGAATAACCACAAACTGAGATACATTTAAAACGATAATAGACTAGAATGTAGCTTTAATAAAACAGAACATGAGTATCACCTGAACGCTGCAGCTACCCACGCTACACCTGGCCTGTTGACCGTTAGCCAGGAAAGAGACAAACACTTGGTCCTTGGCCAGCACTCTAAGCCCAAAATTTCTATTGATGGACAGGAAGAGGGGAGGCAGGTGAGGCGGAGGAAGGTTTCTCCAGGTCCAGCGACGAACTCTGACGCTGGTCTCATCCAAACACTGACCACCTAATCGACTAAGGCTCAGCCTAAAAGCCATCACAGACAACCATCCGCACACCCAGTTATCAAACAACTTCAGGATGGCCTGTTTTTATCATCTGTTTACCATATGTTTCCATTTTTGTGGTAACAGGTGGCCATGCCATTAGACTGGAAGATGGCTCTGATGGGTCGATGGGGCGTCCTGAGGTTTTCATCATATAATACGCAAGCCCTTCCTTTGTCTTTGGTAACCACCACGATGAGAGCCACATGGCCGCTAGGGTAACTGTCCGCAATGACAAGGATGGATGTTTGACAGAGTATGTGCAACACCTATATCTCAAGGTAAAATATGATTTTGTAGTGCATACAAGAGCTGAGCTGAGCCATCCGGGAACATGTTGACAAAAGTCTTGCCGTTCAAATAAAACTTCTGTTGAAATTTGCCATCCTGTCAACACAGTGAAGAATGTTAAGCGATAGCTCATATACTGCATTATATTTTGCTTAATATGCAAGAAAATGTTGTACATAAAAAGTAAGCTTTTTAAAGTAATGTTCTCATACATCCAGGGCATTCAATCGATCGCAACTGGACTCTTGAGTTTGTCTGAGAAACTGGGAGCTTTAAGGTGATATTTAGTAGGAACATGCACATTACTACATTGTGTTTAGTCAGCTGTTGGTTAACTAACCAAATTGTAATTGTATACTGTACTTTCCACAGGCTTACTCTACTGCAGTAGCACACTTTGGCCACAAGGGGACACTCGTGGGTGGGATGGAGAGCTGTTTTTAGTACAGTAGACCCTCGAATATCATGGTTATTTGGTCCAGGGCCTAAGAGTGTTACATTTATTTCTGAGAGGTATACATTAATTACAAATTATATGTATTCATAGATGGAATGGAAAAAAAAAGTATTTAAATATGTGTTTAACGTAATGAAAGCCCTCGACGCATGACAACACCCACATAGTGGTCTTTATACATTTTTAATCCGATTTAGCAGTGGTTCTCAAACTTTTGTCAAAGTACCACCATAATGACCAACTCTCCTGAAGGAATCAATAAAGTACTATCTAATTAACATACAGTAACGTAGTAAACCTAAGTATTCATTAAGTACCACCACAATGACCAACATTAACATACAGTAACGTTGTATGTCGAAGTATTCATTGAGTACCACCATAATGACCAACATTAACATACAGTAATGTCGTAGACCTAAGTATTCATTAAGTACCACCACAATGACGAATATTAACATACAGTAACGTTGTTTGTTGAAGTATTCATTAAGTACCACCATAATGACCAACATTAACATACAGTAATGTCGTAGACCTAAGTATTCATTAAGTACCACAATAATGACCAACATTAACATACAGTAATGTCGTAGACTTAAGTATTCATTAAGTACCACCAAAATGACCAACATTAACATACAGTAATGTTGTAGGCCTAAGAAAAACAAGGCAGAGGTTTTATTTACCAAGTATATTTAATATTTTTGGACACTAACATTACACACCAGTTTGAATACAGGAAAATAAAACACTGTACTTTAATATTTGATTATTTGGCGTAACACTAGATGGAGCCCGCGTACCACTAGTGGTACACGTACCACAGTTTGAGAATCACTGCAATATTGTAATGCTGCTTAAAGCTGAGCTGATCAGTAATCACAATACTGGACCGTGCTCTCTGATTGGTTTGGTCTCACCTAGTGGCCAATATTGATATTTTTGTTTTTAGTGTATATTTTGGTCTACTACACTACTGTATTTTAATGTTGGTACTTAATGAATACTTGGGTTTACTACACTACTTTATTTTAATGTTGGTCATTATTATACCCTCACAACGCATTGAGGGTCTGCTGGGAACGTCTAGCAGAGTCTCCTGTCAGAGAGAGTTTTAATTCCCACCTCCGGAAGAACTTTGAACATGTCACGAGGGAGGTGCTGGACATTGAGTCCGAGTGGACCATGTTCCGCACCTCTATTGTTGAGGCGGCTGATTGGAGTTCTGGCCGCAAGGTAGTTGGTGCCTGTCGTGGCAGTAATCCTAGAACCCGCTGGTGTCCAGCGGTGAGGGATGCCGTCAAGCTGAAGAAAGAGTCCTATCTGGTTCTTTTGGCTCATAGGACTCCGGAGGCAGCGGGCAGATACCGACAGGCCAAGCGGTGTGCGACTTCAGCGTTCGCGGAGGCAAAAACTCGGGACATGGGAGGAGTTCGGGGAAGCCATTAAAAACGACTTCCGGATGGCTTCGAAGCGATTCTGGACCACCATCCGCCGCCTCAGGAAGGGGAAGCAGTGCACTGTCAACACCGTGTATGGTGTTCTGCTGACCTTGACTGCGGATGTTGTGGATCGGTGGAGGGAATACTTCGAAGACCTCCTTAATCCCACCAACACGTCTTCCTATGAGGAAGCAGTTCCTGGGGAATCTGTAGTGGACTCTCCTATTTCTGGGGCTGAGGTTGCTGAGGTAGTTAACAAGGTCCTCAGTGGCAAGGCCCCGGGGGTGGATGAGATCCGCCCGGAGTTCCTTAAGGCTCTGGATGCTGTGGGGCTGTCTTGGTCGACAAGACTCTGCAACATTGCGTGGACATCGGGGGCGGTACCTCTGGATTGGCAGACCGGGGTGGTGGTTCCTCTCTTTAAAAAGGGGAACCGGAGGGTGTGTTCCAACTATTATGGGATCACACTCCTCTCAGCCTTCCCGATAAGGTCTATTCAGGTGTACTGGAGAGGAGGCTATGCCGGATAGTCGGGGCGGTATAGCTCGGTTGGTAGAGCGGCCGTGCCAGCAACTTGAGGGTTGCAGGTTCGATCCCCGCTTCCGCCATCCTAGTCACTGCCGTTGTGTCCTTGGGCAAGACACTTTACCCACCCGCTCTCAGTGCCACCCACACTGGTTTAAATGTAACTTAGATATTGCGTTTCACTATGTAAAGCGCTTTGAGTCACTAGAGAAAAGCGCTATATAAAATATAATTGATTGATGATTGATTGATAGTCGAACCTCGGATACAGGAGGAACAGTGCGGTTTTCGTCCTGGTCGTGGAACTGTGGACCAGCATCTTTACTCTCGGCAGGGTCCTTGAGGGTGCATGGGAGTTGGCCCAAGCAGTCTACATGTGCTTTGTGGACTTGGAGAAGCCATTTGACCATGTCCCTGGGGAGTGCTCAGAGTATGGGGTATCGGACTGTCTGATTGTGGCGGTCCGATCCCTGTACGATCAGTGTCAGATCTTGGTCCGCATTGCCGGCAGTAAGTCGGACACGTTTCCAGTGAGGGTTGGACTCCGCCAGGGCTGCCCTTTGTCACAGATTCTGTTCATAACTTTTATGGACAGAATTTCTATGCGCAGTCAGGGTGTTGAGGGGATCCGGTTTGGTGGCTGCAGGATTACGTCTCTGCTTTTTGTAGATGATGTGGTCCTGATGACTTCATCTGGCCAGGATCTTCAGCTATCACTGGATCGGTTCGTAGCTGAGTGTGAAGCGACTGGGATGAGAATCAGCACCTCCAAGTCCGAGTCCATGGTTCTCGCCCGGAAAAGGGTGGAGTGCCATCTGGATGAGACCCTGCCCCAAGTGGAGGATTTCAAGTACCTCGGAGTGTTGTTCACGAGTGAGGGAAGAGTGGATCGTGAGATCAACAGACGGATCGGTGCGGCGTCTTCTGTAATGCGGACGCTATATCGATCCGTTGTGGAGAAGAAGGAGCTGAGCCGGAAGGCAAAGCTCTCAATTTACCGGTCGATCTACGTTCCCATCCTCACCTATGGTCATGAGCTTTGGGTTATGACCGAAAGGACAAGATCATGGGTACAAGTGGCCGAAATGAGTTTCCCCTGCCGGGTGGCGGGGCTCTCCCTTAGAGATAGGGTGAGAAGCTATGCCATCCGGGGGGAGCTCAAAGTAAAGCCGCTGCTCCTCTACATGGAGAGGAGCCAGATGAGATGGTTCGGGCATCTGGTCAGGATGCCACCCGAACGCCTCCCTAGGGAGGTGTTTAGGGCACGTCCGACCGGTAGGAGGCCACGGGGAAGACCCAGGACACGTTGGGAAGACTATGTCTCCTGGCTGGCCTGGGAACGCCTCGGGATCCCCCGGGGAGAGCTGGACGAAGTAGCTGGGCTTCCCTGCTTAGGCTGCTGCCCCTGCAACCTGACCTCGGATAAGCTTAAGAAGATGGTTGGATGGATGGCATTATAGTGGTACTTAATGAATACTTAGGTCTACTACACTACTGTATTTTAATGTTGGTCATTATAGTGGTACTTAATGAATACTTGGGTCTACTACACTACTGTATTTTAATGTCATTATAGTGGTACTTAATAATTACTTAGGTCTACTACACTACTGTATTTTAATGTTGTCATTATGGTGGTACTTAATGAATACTTAGGTCTACTACACAACTGTATTTTAATGTTGGTCATTATAGTGGTACTTAATGAATACTTAGGTCTACTACACTACTGTATTTTTAATGTTGTCATTATGTTGGTGCTTAATGATTACTTAGGTCTACTACAGTACTGTATTTTAATGTTGGTCATTATAGTGGTACTTTATGAATACTTAGGTCTACTACACTACTGTATTTTAATGCTCTCATTATGGTGGTACTTAATGAATACTTAGGTCTACTACACTACTGTATTTTAATGTTGTCATTATGGTGATACTTAATGAATACTTAGGTCTACTACACTACGGTATTATAATAATGTCATTATTGTGGTACTTAATGAATACTTAGGTCTACTACACTACTGTATTTTAATGTTGTCATTATGGTGGTACTTAATGAATACTTAGGTCTACTTCACCACTGTATTTTAATGTTGGTCATTATAGTGGTACTTAATGAATACTTAGGTCTACTACACTACTGTATTTTAATGTTGTCATTATGGTGGTACTTAATGAATACTTAGGTCTACTTCACCACTGTATTTTAATGTTGGTCATTATAGTGGTACTTAATGAATACTTAGGTCTACTACACTACTGTATTTTAATAATGTCATTATTGTGGTACTTAATGAATACTTAGGTCTACTACACTACTGAATTTTAATGTTGTCATTATGGTGATACTTAATGAATACTTAGGTCTACTACACTACTGTATTTTAATGTTGTCATTATGGTGGTACTTAATGAATACTTAGGTCTACTACACTACTGTATTTTAATAATGTCATTATTGTGGTACTTAATGAATACTTAGGTCTACTACACTACTGTATTTTAATGTTGTCATTATGGTGGTACTTAATGAATACTTAGGTCTACTTCACCACTGTATTGTAATGTTGGTCATTATAGTGATACTTAATGAATACTTAGGTTTACTACACTACTGTATTTTAATGTTGTCATTATGGTGGTACTTAATGAATACTTAGGTCTACTTCACCACTGTATTTTAATGTTGGTCATTATAGTGGTACTTAATGAATACTTAGGTCTACTACACTACTGTATTTTAATAATGTCATTATTGTGGTACTTAATGAATACTTAGGTCTACTACACTACTGAATTTTAATGTTGTCATTATGGTGATACTTAATGAATACTTAGGTCTACTACACTACTGTATTTTAATGTTGGCTTTATGGTGGTACTTAATGAATACTTAGGTCTACTACACTACTGTATTTTAATGTTGTCATTATGTTGGTACTTAATGAATACTTAGGTCTACTACACTACTGTATTTTAATGTTGGTATTATAGTGGTACTTAATGAATACTTAGGTCTACTACACTACTGTATTTTAATAATGTCATTATTGTGGTACTTAATGAATACTTAGGTCTACTACACTACTGTAGTTTAATGTCATTATGGTACTTGGAGAGCCAAGTGAGGTCTGAGTTGGTACTTGATAAAACAAGTTTGAGAAACAGCAAGTAGTTTTACAATAAATAAATTACATTTTGTCTCACCTTTTGGTGACAAATGCCAAAAGGAGTTGGCTTGTGGTCGCAGGTCAACTCCTTCTCTTCCTCCTCATCATCTTCCACAACATTTTCCCTCAGGTTGCGGTTGACCACCCAGCACTCTTGATCTGCAGCGCCAAGTCGGAAGCTGAGGACGTTTGTTGTTTCGAAGGCTGTTGAGCAAAAAAGTTTTTTTTTTCCCCTCAGATTTTGTCAATGTGCTTGACAAAAAAATCCTTGCTAAGGTGTTTTCCAGATTGGGGTTGTCCTCCTGGTAGTTCACACCTTTGATCATCTTCCACGTTCTTACACAAGTCCTGCCTGTAGAATTTGGCCAAATGGTGGCGCTGTTATACGGCTGGAAAACTGACCGGCTGCACCAATTGACTTGAAATTTCCCTCACAGGTCCAAAGTAGTAAAACAAAAGCATACTATGCCGCTGAAGCCCACCATTATGGATTTTTATTCCAATTTTGGAACTTTGCATAGCACACCTCTGCCAAGACGTGGGAGCTGTAAGTTTTATAATCTTGTTTTCCTTTAACTAATACGCTAACCTAGCAAACACAGCTCGTTAGCTTAAAGCAACAGACACTCAAAACTGCGTGTTTGCTCAAGGCACTTTTAAACTGTGTATATTACAATATCAAAACTAGATTTTGAATAATAAATAAATAGTGTTGTGGAACCCCATCCATCCATTTTCTACTGCTTGTCCCTCTTGGGCGGAGGGGGGTATTTTGCAGATCCCAAACACACAAGAGCAGGAACCAATAGGTTTTGCATATCAAACAAAATGCCAGATAATGTCTGCTAATAGGTGCCATTTTGGAGTCCTGATACACACACCATAATAATACCGTATGTTGAAGCACAGTACGTCTGACTATGGTAGCTATAATCCTCCGACAATCCATCAAGCTGGACGGCATCGTAGCTTAGCAAAGTCTTACTAAAACATTTTGACAGATTATTGAGCACCATGTGTAATGTTCTATATTGTCAATGTAACAAAGTTTTGGTCTTGCTTACGGGTACTTGCTAGCGTCATTTATTGAACGAGCGTCAACATACTGTCCACATGTGGGACTGCCATCTACTGGTCAAACTTATCATTTCGCCATTTACCAAATGAAAATGCTTGGAGGTGGGTAAGCACACCCAGAATGAATAGGTACATTAGGTGCACCGGGTTATAAGGCGCACTGTCCATTTAAGAAAATTTAATAATTTTAAGTGCGCCTTATAGTCCGAAAAATAACCAGGATTCAATGTTGTTTTTGTTGCAAATCAAATAGAACCCTCCAAAGGTCACTAGTTATTGAAAATAGAAGCCATGTCGAATAGAAGTTTGATGATAATATAAATGTACTCACGGGGTTCTGCTGACCGATTGACTCCATCATCGTCCTTCTTCCATCCTGAGTGTTCTCTGACAGAAGACATGACCTCATCACTTTCTGTCTGCCCACTACAGCCTTTTAGGGAGGAGGAGAACAAAACCTCAGCCCTCGTTGCATCTCCAGACTCATGCTGCGGGCTTTCTTCTCTCGCAGCAGCGCGTCCGCCAGGTACATGGCGGACTTGTCTCGTCCCGGCCTGACCATGGTGGGCTCCTCTTCCTGCTCGGCCTCCACCGAGGGCCTCTTCTGGACCAGAGCCATGCACAGGTTCTGGCGCTCGATGCAACAGAATCCTGACAGCGTCTGCAGGTAGGGTGGAGGTGAGCTGTGTGGAGGCAGCGTCTAGTCCGGTCTTACCTCCATCTCTTCTTCCCATCTCACGTCCAGCAGAGGCCAGGCCATCCTGTGGCAGTACTCGCACTTCCCCAGCCACTCTAATCCAGGCTGCACCACATGACACACTCTTTACACCTCTTCTTCACCACGCCTCCTTCGCCATACCTCTGACTCCATGTCCGCCAAGTCCAGTCGGGGCTTGTCAGACTCGCGGTGGTAGCCCAGGACCCCGGCCCTGATGCAGTGGATGGGCGGGCCTTCCCTCTGCTGTCAATCACAGCAGCGGGAAAGTCACCATGGTGTCCTGGAGGCGTGTTGAAATATACTCACGTAGTCATTTATGTCACGGAGGAGCTCGCAGAGATCATGTTCTAACTTGGCCACGGTGTTATCTAGGACAAAACATGACAGGAGATGAAAAAGCGCCACAAGATGTTATTCCGCCATGTTGGAAAAGACTCACTGGTAAAACTGGACCTCATCTTGTTCTCCCTGGTGTCTTCTAACCTGCACACATGTCCGCCTCACCCAAATGCCAACGCTTTCCCAGTCGCTACGTAGGCTTTTACACACGCAATTATGGAATATAAGGTGCCATCCATTGTGGAAAAACAGACATTCCAGAACTCACCCGCATTCTAGGCTCTGTGCTTCATAGTCTCACTTTTGTTGTCAGTAACCATGGAGACTTGTGGCGTTAGCAGTCACCATAGCAACCTACCTGATCTGTCATCATGTAGTGCAATATATTATATAACAATTATTTACATCAAAACTATGAGAAATATACAAATGAAGTAAACATAATTATTTACATCAGAACTATAAGAAATAGTAAAAAAAATGTTATACAAATGGAATAAATCCATCAAAACTATTAAAAATATATACAAATAGAATAATTACAATTATATGAATACATTTCTAAAGAAATGCATACTTTAAAATAAAATAATATCAAACTAAAATAATAAATACTGATTACTCCTGAGTAATACTAAACAAAAATATAATATAAATGATAAAGAAACCCTAATTACTCCAGAGTAATATAATACTAAAATATGTAAAAATAATAGTATATACAAATGGCATAAATACAAAATGAAATTATTTGAATACACCTCCAAAGACGTGCACCTGGGGATAGGTTGATTGGCAACACTAAATTGGCCCTAGTGTGTGAATGTGGGTGTGAATGTTGTCTGTCTATCTGTGTTGGCCCTGTGATGAGGTGGCGACTTGT
Source organism: Entelurus aequoreus (assembly GCF_033978785.1). Taxonomy (NCBI): domain Eukaryota; kingdom Metazoa; phylum Chordata; class Actinopteri; order Syngnathiformes; family Syngnathidae; genus Entelurus; species Entelurus aequoreus. Next base: position 40,612,636 of record NC_084746.1, on the reverse strand, counting down.
CCAGGGTGTACACCGCCTTCCGCCCGATTGTAGCTAAGATAGGCTCCAGCACCCCCCGCGACCCTGAAGGGAATAAGCGGTAGAAAATGGATGGATGGATGCATACATTTCAAGGAAAAAATACATACTTTAAAATTAAATAATATAAAACAAAAATATGTTTTAATAAAAATAATAAATACTGATTACTCCTGACCAAACCAAAAAAACCCAACATATAAATAATAAAGAAACCCTAATTACTCCCGGGTAATATACTATTAAAATTGGCACGGCGTGGCTCGGTTGGTAGATCGGCCGTGCCAGCAACTTGAGGGTTCCAGGTTCGATCCCCGCTTCCGCCATCCTAGACATGCCGTTGTGTCCTTGGGCGAGACACTTTACTCACCTGCTCCCACACTGCTTTTAATTGGCTTTCACTATGTGTTTTGAGTCACTAGAGAAAAGTTCTATATAAATGTAATTCACTTCAAATATGTTTTAGTAAAAATATAATATACAAATAGGATAAATACAATCAAATGAAAACAAAAAGTCAAATACCTACATTAAAATAAAATCATATCAAACATAAATATTAAAAATAATAGAGGAATAACTATTCCTGGATAATATAAAACGAAAATATATTTTAATAATAAAAAAATATAGAAATCCTATATACTCTTGAGTAATATAAAGCTAAAATACGTTTTAATTAAAAAATAATATAAATAAATACTCATTTTTTGTGAAGAAATATAAGATATAGTTTTAGTAAAAAGATAATAATGACAACATTCTAAATACTGGTGAGCTTAAGGGGTTGATGGGTTTACAGGCAGAAATAAAATAAAACAAAACAGTCTTGCCATGTGGTTGCTGCTCTGGGACTTGTCATAAAGACTAACAAATACATGACATTGCAGTTCAACTATTAAAAACAAACACTAATCTAGACGTTTAGTTTTGTCATGAAAACTGCAGTCCTTTCTGAGTTTGTACTTGTAGTTACAAAGTTTCACCAGCAGGTGGCGTACAGGGCGGTGTCTTTCAACCATTGCGATGAAACGTAAGGAATTTTTATGACGTGAAAATGATGCAAATCTTCCCCAGCCTGCTTAAGTCTGGTGTTAGAATCATGGGTGACTGAATAGACCACCATTTTATTAGCAAGTACTCCTCATAAAAAGTAAAATATGGTCAGCTGTGAAACGTCATTGAGGCAGAAAATACAAATCAAAATCATCCATGTGTTGTTGTTTATCAGCTGCAACTCATATTTAGATAATCACTGGCCCCGCCCACCTCTACCTCTGATTGGCTGTTGCTGCCCGTGCCTGCAGGAAGTGGTCGCCACTACAAAAGGCAGCCCTGAAACATCTTCACTGGGCTTTTTCCAGGAGTGTGAAACATGAGTCCCAAAGCAAAGAAGACAAGTGTTGCACTTTGCTGGGCCACAGCTCTTCTTCTGACTTGCACTTTGAAGGTGGACTCTTACCGTCTGAGGAAGGCAGATCACAGGAAAGATGCTCCAGAGGTCAAGGCCGCAGGCCTGAGGCGGGGAAGAATTGTATTTGGGAAGAACCCTCAGGCCATGGATGCCAAGACATCAAACGCGTCTGACAACAATTACCAAGCTGATGTTCCTGGTCGGGCTCACCGCAGTATTTTGTTGTTTTATTTCATCTTTTGTTAACTCAGCGGCTCTTCATGCAGCAGCACCTGTGCAGCAGGAAGCATCATCATGGAGTTCTCTGTATTGTGCTGCTGAGCAGATGAAGCTGAGGGTCCAAGCACCAGGACTTCAACACATCAGTGTGCAGCAAGGTAAAAAAACTTGTTTTTTTTTATTTATTTACATTTAACACAGATCTTTTCTCCTTTTCCAGCTAATGGCCGTCCTTTGCCTTTGTCCCTTGTGCCTCCAACCTGTGGCTACAACATGCTCTGGAACTCTGGTGGGTTCCTCATGTTGGTTCCTTATGGTGGCTGCCACATGCTTCAACAGGTAATGTCTGAGGAACATGTCAGTGGATTGGAGATCAACTCTGTTTTGCCCTCAAGGGGGGAAGTTTTGTGCTGCCAATGCTTTGGCAGGAACTTCCTGTGTCTCTCTGGTGCCCCAAACCTCCTCGGACAACTGCAGCGCCATCAGATCTTCAAGTCCAAGTCCCTCCTTTTCTGCTCCACAACCCGGAGATGCGTACTTGGCCCCAGGCCCGAGTTGCACCCGCTGTCCCTCAGAGCCGCAAGTCGCCCTCTGAATCCCAGGTCCAAACCCTCCCCTCTGGACCTCAGTACAGCAAGTTGCCTTCAGAGCCCCAGGTACAAATGATCCAGCCCGGGTCGGACTTCCCCGTGGCCGCTGTACTGCAGGACCCTAAGTTACCCAGTGACCCCCACGTCCACTCCCTTCCCCCTGGGTCTCTACTTCCCTTTCCACCATTGCCTCATAACTACATGATGCACCAGGTCCCAATGGGGCCCCCAGCATCTCAGAAACCCTACGTTCATCAACACCACACGGTGCCACAAGTGGGTCAGTACTCGCTCTTCAATCCTCATGCCTGGCACTTTGTGGGATATCAGCCACCTCCTGGGAAACACCCACCCACCCAGAAGGACCCCAGAAATCCAGGAATGCAGTCACATATTCCCTATTTTCACTGGCATCATCCTCACTACCCTCACTACCCTCCCAATGACCCTCACTACCCTCCCAATGACCCTCACTACCCTCCCAATGACCCTCACTACCCTCCCAATGACCCTCACTACCCTCCCAATGACCCTCACTACCCTCCCAATGGCCCTCACTACCCTCCCAATGGCCCTCACTACCCTCCCAATGGCCCTCACTACCCTCCAAAGCAGACTAGAAGACCAGGACAAACCACAACTGCAGCACCTTTCCAGATCCCCCCAGAGCTAATTCCCTCTTATCAGGACTTCATGGCGATGCTTGATGCTCAATGAATGTGGCTCCAATAAATGTGTTAAAAAAAAAAGCTACCCTGGTACTTATGTCATCTTCTGTAACAACTATGGAAATGGAGCACGTACTATGGTCAAATGTTCTTAGATGTGTACCATTGCAGTGTTTTACATTTGAGTAAGCTAACATAACCTAATGTACCCAGAGACTGTTCTAGCACACAATTCCACTAAATGTTCTTTTTTTTTTTCTGCATCGACATCTTTATTGGATCATTACGTTGAAAAATAGGTGTTGTTTCTAGAAGTGGTCCTAGCCTGTTCTCTGCCATGTTCGATGCCCCTACCCAAGAAAATTATAAATGTCTACATTTTTTTCGTATTTCAATTCAATAACTAAAATGTGTAATGTTTGCAGTGAAGTTCTATAGATCAGTGTTGAACCATAGGGCCAGGGCCATTGAGCCACGCACGCCCTCTCGAGGGCCACCAAAAAAATCTTTTTCAGCTGTGGTCTGTACCAGCGATTCTCAGTTGTGGTGGGTATAGCTCGGTTGGTAGAGTGGCCGTGCCAGCAACTTGAGGGTTCCAGGTTCGATACCCGCTTCCGCCACCTAGTCACTGCCGTTGTGTCCTTGGGCAAGACACTTTACCCACCTTCTCCCAGTGCCACCCACACTGGTTTAAATGTAACTTGGATATTGGGTTTCACAATGTAAAAGCGCTTTGAGTCACTAGAGAAAAGCGCCAGGGGCGTCACTAGCTTTTAAGGACAGGGGGGGCTTAGCCCCCAGGAGATGCACAGGATGCGAGCGAACGTAGCGCACGAGCACAAAACTTCACAAACGGCTAACAAAGACTTAGAAATTAATCATTGTTATTATTATTTCAGTCGGTTTATTTTCAATCTGTGTTCAGTACAACAACAAACATGGGTTTGCACAGTGACATTTTGTTTACAGCATCAACAAGAAACAATGACTTGCATGATCCTTCAAGATACACTGAAACACAATGAAAGTCATGGCATTAGCCTCTGTTATTCATTCACAACATAGAGGCTAATGCCACCACTTTCGCTCACAATACAATAATTGTTTGTTCCCAAATATTTTGAAGTTGCACAGATTACATTTTGGGCACATATGTGACTAAAATGGTTGTAAATTCAAGCCCTGGAAATATTACTTAATTACTTGAATTAAAGTAATATCGGGATAATTTGGCTTATATATAATATATTTATATATATTATGGCAAGCCGTTAAGGAAATTAAATATATATGGAAGTCTGAATAGAAATGAGAAACTTTTATATATACTGTAAATAAAGACTATAGAGTATGTCTGCTGATCAGAAAAAGAGCCAAAGCTGTCAAAGAGCTGAGGGACCATCTTCAAAGTGCAATCCTGAAACAAATAATGCAAACAAAATGTAACTTCCAGGGCTTGAGATTAATGTAGTCCCGTTGTCCCGGGGACGGTAAAAAAAATGCACGGGACGAAATTAAATGCTCCCCGGGACGATGGCTTTTAACCATTTTTTTTCTTTTTCTTTTTATGTATTTATTCATTTTACATTTTATATTAAATGTCTTGTTTTTTCCCACCCTCTGAAAATCCTATAATAATACAACAGCTATTAATGTAACAATACAATAAAACAAATATATTTAATGTTTGTTTCATTATTTTAACAATAGGCTAATGTATATTACTTTATATAGATTCTACAAGAAACACAAAACTTAAAAACTAAGTTATTTACAATTGCAGAAACAAGGTTCTTGTTCTGCAGTGCTGTGTGCTAATGTGCTTCGTACACCTGCAGGACCGCAAGCAAGGTCGCAGAGAAAATGCGGACTGGATTTTGAGTGATGTGGGCATTTTCTATATGAACAAGTCCAAGGACCGCAATGAAGGTCGCAGAGAAAATGCGGACTGGATTTTGAGTGATGTGGGCATTTTATATATGAAAAAGTGGAATGGATTGGATACCGACACACTAAAGGGGCTCTCTACCTTATGCTATGAAGTGAAGGGAAACTGAGTGAAAAATGACAGGTTATATGATTATTTATTTAAACTCATATTCGGGCCACTTTATAATGAATATGTCGGCATGTATTTGTAAAAAAAAAAAAAAAATTTTTTTTTTTTTAAACACCAAATTATTTAGGGGGGCTTAAGAACATTTTAGGGGGGCTTGAGCCCCCCTAAAATAGGCCTAACAACGCCAATGAAAAGCGCTATATAAATATAATTCACTTCACTCCACTAATACACCTGTCCACCACTTGTGGCAGTAATGACTATCAAACAGAAGTTTGGCGCCAAAGTCAAAGAGAGGTTTCTGAAGCACAAAATTTAAGACTAAAGTGGTAAAGCTGTATTTGTATTTGCATTTAAATTTTTAGGTAAACCACGTTTAGTTGTATGCAAATGTTTTTTCATCATTATTTGAGTCGCTTATTTGTGCAGTATATTCAGTTAGTACTTATTTTTCTAATCATTTTGACCAAAGCCTAAGGTGTCTGTGTAAAATAAATCATCTTTGTGATTGCTTCATATCATTTGACAAGATTGTAAACTGTAAGTAGTTATAATTATTGAAGCCCATTAAAATCAAGAGTACGGTTGCTAATTGGGTGTTAATATTTGAGTGGTCCCCGGGCCCCCTCTGTAGTGGGAAAGGTTAAGAACCCCTGATATAGATTGTTACATTAAAAAGTTTGAGTATTTCCAGAGGCAGTCGCAGCATGTTTGGCGCACTGGGCACCAACCCTTCCAAAAAATATCACAATTGGGTAACTGAATGTTTTGTTTTGTTTGCAATAATGTCTTTATTTGTACAATATTAAAATGGATGGATTGTTCCTACCAATAAAGTTGTGGGTATGAACTGAAACCACTGGAAAGTGAGAAGTGTCATATTTGAAAAGATTTTATAATGCCACATTTCAGGATATTGGTAATGTAAAAAAATTCCTGTGTTATTTATTCAAAGTGTGTCATTCTTGGCCGAGTCATACCAAAGACTTTAAAAATGGGACCCATTACCTCCCTGTTTGGCACTCAGCATCAAGGGTTGAAATTGGGGGTTAAATCACCAAAAATGATTCACGGGCGTGGCCATTGCTGCTGCTCACTGCTCCCCTCACCTCCCAGAGGGTGATCATGGGTGATGGGTCAAATGCAGAGAATAATTTCGCCACACCTAGTGTGTGTGTGACAATCATTGGTACTTTAACTTTACAGTGTATATTTTTAAAACTCTTTAGTGGAGAATGGATGTAGTACCATAACTGACCTGTGAGTGTCACCGACGAGCCACGGCCCACTCAGACTTCCAGGAAATGAAAAGAATAAGAGCTCAGATAACTGCGAGCTTAGTTGCTAACTTAAAGCTGAAAATGTATGTGAAACGAAATATATTTAGAAATTATAATACTCTATTACTATTTCACCATTTAAAGACGTTCCTGTGATGGTGAATGGAAATGCACAAACTCGTACGAAAAGACTAAACTAAGCTAATATTTCCATTATGCTGCCAGCCAATAGGATTGTGACATTTAATGAGCTGAGACGTGCCAAGTTCGATGAACACAGGTGAGCTCTCCTGGCATGATGAACACAGGTGTGCTCTCCTGGCATGATGAACACAGGTGAGCTCTCCTGGCATGATGAACACAGGTGTGCTCTCCTGGCATGATGAACACAGGTGTGCTCTCCTGGCATGATGAACAAAGGTGTGTCCTCCTGGCATGATGAACACAGGTGTGTGTGGTCCTACGTGCGCCCTCCTGGCAAAAACAAGATATTTCCTTGCATTGAGTGTTTGTATCTTTACTTGCTTTGAGTGTCCATTAATATGGCGGCACTCCTGTGGCTTCTTTTCTCCCTTGTGCCGAGTTTAAAGTGTTTTCCATGGCAGGCGTTTGGTCAAGTATCTCCACGCCAGTTAGCAAGTGAGGGCGTAAGGAAGGGCGAGATTGTCTTCAACGGGAAGCCAGAATCAGGTAAGCTTTAAATGAGCATGTAAAACTGCTGTGATAATTGTGTAACTTGTGATTTGGTATGTTATTATTTATGTATGGAAAGTCATTTACGTTAGGCAGGAATTTTTATTTACATATTGGGTCACATTTGTTGTATTGTAATTCGTATTTTATTTTATACGGTCCCGCATGTTTATCTCCTCCCCCGTCCGTTCCCTATTCGGGCACTCGGAAACAAGTAGGAACCAAAATGCGGGGCTATATAAAATAAATTACAATCATTATTTATAAATGGTTGATTTATATACGTTTCTGACACCATGTAGAAATCAGTGACACACGCACACGGCTGTCCACTTCAGTGGTGTAGGCTTTACCGAACCAACTGCGCATGCTCCGAACATACATACACAACTACGGATGTCCATAAGGGACATAAACTACAATATAGGCTAGTAAGGTGAAGTTTTGTACCTGACACCTCAGGTGGGATGGAAAAATCCATATAACACGTCACGCTAACATCACGTGACACCTCTGATGAAGGCTGCAGAAGCAAGGTAGCTGAAACTTGTCAGGTACAAAACTTTACCTTACTAGCCTATATAAATCAACCATTTACACTGCAAAAACTGAAATCTAAGTAAGATGAAATATCTCAAATAAGAGTGATATTTGCTTATTTTCTGTCTGATAAGATAATTCTTCTCACTAAGCAGATTTTATGTTGGAATGTTTTACTTGTTTTAAGGGTTTTGGTCCTAAATTATCTCTAAGATATTACAGCTTGTTGCTGAAATTTGATGACCTATATTGAGTAAAACATGCTTGAAACTAGAATACCAACTGTTGCAAAGCTGTCATCAACACTCACAAGTATAAAACTACTTTTTTAAAGTAATGTCTTTCTTCAAGCATGAAAAAAAAATCATGATGCTGAGCGCATATTATGTCAAGATAATGGCACTAGCATTTACTTAATTTAAGAATATTTTTCAACATATTGAGCAAAAAGGTCTTTTTTTTTTTCTACCAAGAAAAGTCCACTTGTTTTTAGTGAGAATATACTTATTTTAAGGTATTTTTGGGTTCATTGAGGTTAGCTAATTGTACTTGTTTTGGAAAGTCTTGACAAGCCAAATTTTCTTGTTCTATTGGCAGATAATTTTGCTTCGTTCAAATAAAATACCCCTAATTTTAGTAATTTTTTTTCTTGTTTGTGAACACTGACTTTTTGCAGTGTTTAAATACACATCAGTAGACGAAATGAACCTCTTCAACATAAAACAAATGTTACTTGAAAATAGTAATGTGACTCAATATGTAAAGAAGAATTCCTGCATAATGTAAATGACTTTCCATACATAAATAAGAATAACATACCAAATCAAATGTGTTTGAATCCAGAAAGACTGTGGGGCCTCGTGGAGACGTCGCTGCAATGTGGACCACGACAGATGAGATTGAAAGTGGTGGGACGTGGCGCTGCAGACTTGGCCCTGGACCTGGGTATAGTCTATTCTATTCTAGGGCTGCAATGATTATTCCATTGAATTTGATATTATGTTGCTTCGATTAATCTTTTGAGCGTAACTAGAGCTCTTGAATGTAAACAGGGGTGGGTGGTTTGATACAAATATATCGACCTAGCAGGGTTGTACGGTATACCGGTATTAGTATAGTACCACAATACTAACGAATCATTTTCAGTACGATACCGTCTCTGAAACATACTGGTCCCGCACCCGCCCGCGTCAAAGTCACGTCGTGACATTGCTGGTTTACGAGCAGAGGAGCATGTTCGGCGGCACACAATCACAGAGTACTTACAAGCAGACACAGTGTGTAGACAGAAAAGGGAGAACGGATGCATTTTGGCTTAAAAACTAAAGATAAAGGTGAAGTTATAACACTGAAACGCCCTCAGGAAGAGGTGCTTTAAGACATGGCTAGCGGCTAACGTCTATCCGCCGTCAGCAGTGCTTTAGCTACTTCTAAATCATTAATCCTGGTCTCCATGGCGACAAAGTAAGTTTCTTACTTTATCATTATCACTGCAGAACGAGGAATAGCTAAACATGCTTCACTACACACCGTAGCTCACCGGCATCAAAACAAACGCCATTAGTGGATCGATACCTAACATCCACTGTAATTATATCAAGTACAAGCACATATCGAGTCGATACTACTATCACGTCTATTTTTTGGGAGCACAAAATCTTTCGTTTTTTTTTTTTTAAATGTATATCTTTATAAACTTAGGAAATAGAAAAATCAGCAAAATCTGAAGTTGTCTTTATTTTTTAGTTTTAATGCCATGATTTTAATAGTCTGGTCTGCGTGTGCACAGGTTTTCCCCCACGTGTCCCCTGAGCTAAAATGAGTTTGACACCCCTGCACTAGTGGTACGCCAAAGACTCACTCAAATATTGAAACAGTGTTACTGTTCAAACTGTCTGTTAGTGGCCAACATTAAATATACATGTCCATGTTAAATAAAACCTTTGCCTTGTTAATTAATACTTGGGCCTACTACGCTACTATATTTTAATGTTGATCATTAGTGTTACTTGGAGAGCCAAGTGTTTTCCGAGGTGGTACTTGGTGAAAAAAAGTTCTATAACCACAGATCTAATGGATAGATGACCAAAATAATGGATATCTGCAGCTCTAGTCTTTTCAACAACTCTGCTCAGGATATTTGGCTGACTGCCCACTTGTCACAGGTACTGGACCATCCCAACCTTTGAGCAAGGCACTGGAATCTTGTGGCTATTTGCTGCGTGGGAATGCGTTTGGGCTTGTGTTGGTAGTTCCCTATGACGGCTGCCACGTGGTACAGGAGGTATGTGGTTACACTTACACCTTGCAAAAGGACAGCTTTTCTTGGTATTGTCAGCATTGTTTTTAGATGTGAAAGTCCTCATAGCAACAAATACTGAATTGAATACTTTGGGCACAGTTGATGCCGTAGGACTGGAGTGATGCAAGTCTTAAAGCACATTGCTGCCCTCTTCAGAACGAGGATAGTACTCAACAAATGTAATATCTATTCTTGACGGCGTGGGTTTCCTCCGGGTACTCTGGCTTCCTCCCACCTCCAAAGACATGCACCTGGGGATAGGTTGATCAGCAACACTAAATTGGCCCTAGTGTGTGAATGTGAGTGTGAATGTTGTCTGTCTCTGTTGGCCCTGCGATGAAGTGGCGACTTGTCCAGGGTGTACCCCGCCTTCCGCCCATGTGCAGCTGAGATAGGCTCCAGCGACCCCGAACGGGACAAGCGGTAGAAAATGGATGGATGGATTTAGACAGTTTGAAAATAAACTTATTTTTAGTAAGAGTTGTGTGTTTGTAGCTTTGATGCTAAGCTGTTTAACTGTCTCAAAGTGTAGCACAATTGTGAATTTTAGCCATTTTTTTCATATAGACTAAATATGTCAGACAACGTAACAAAGGAATGTGACACATGAGCAACATTAGTAAAGCTAGGTAAGCTCCAGTGCTAACAGAAGTCACATGTTAAGTTAGACCACTGGTTCTCAAATGGGGGTACACGTACCCCTGAGGGTACTTGAAGGTATGCCAAGGGGTACGTGAGATTTTTTTAAAATATTCTAAAAATAGCAACAATTCAAAAATCCTTTATAAATATATTTATTGAATAATACTTCAACAAAATATGAATGTAAGTTCATAAACTGAACAAATAAAGTAGGCTATTCCATTCTTTACCATAAAGCCAGTTTCCCCCATGCCATGATGGTTTGACCCTCACTAAAATGTCTGTCAAAAGGAACTGTGAAAAGAAATGCAACAATGCAATATTCAGTGTTGACAGCTAGATTTTTTGTGGACATGTTCCATAAATATTGATGTTAAAGATTTCATTTTTTGTGAAGAAATGTTTAGAATTAAGTTCATGAATCCAGATGTATCTCTATTACAATCCCCAAAGAGGGCACTTTAAGTTGATAACTTCTATGTGTAGAAATATTTATAATTGAATCACTTGTTTATTTTTCAACAAATTTTTAGTTATTTTTATATCTTTTTTTTCCAAATAGTTCAAGAGACTACTAAAAATGAGCAATATTTTGCACTGTTATACAATTTAATAAATCAGGAACTGATGACATAGTGCTGTATTTTACTTCATCTTTTTTCAACCAAAAATGCTTTGCTCTGATTACGGGGTACTTGAATTAAAAAAATGTTCACAGGGGGTACATCACTGAAAAAAGGTTGAGAACCACTGAGTTAGACTCCTGACTTTAAAACAATACATAATGAAACTGTTTGCTTTCATGCCTTTAGCTGACTGACATATTGGAGCAGAGCACCAGGCTTTTTTATGTTTGTTTATTATGAACACGCTAACTTGGCCTTGTTCACACTGCAGGTCAATTCAGATTTTTTTGCTCATATGCGACCTGTATGTTTCATGTCAGTGGGATAAGTGCAATACTGAATTTGTCTTATCCGACCCAGGCCTCTTTCGTATATTTGGGATATGCGTCCTCAATGTGAACGCTCCCGCGCTCAGGTCGCATTTATCCGACCAGAACGTCCTCAGAAAGCGATAAGCGTCATAATCGTTCGCCAAAATAGACGGTTACAAAATGAATAGTTGACAACGCAGCAGAAAAAGGGTGAAAATGTTTTAGGAACTCACGTGAATGTTTTACCACTCCTGTCTCCGACTGCTCGCCCACAGGTACGACGTGGAAACAAAATATCCCATAAGTGTGCCAGAGTCAATATGCTTATCGTCTTCTACACACAATCATTTGGTCCAGAAGATGTGAACGTTAATTGCACAAAATCCTTAATATTGCCACAAATGTGCCAGTACTGAGACTGAATACAATTGAAGCCATTTTTACTTCCGTAAACACTGCAGTGCGTGCGACGTCATGTCCGCATGCGGGTCAGATTGCATTCACATTAGAAATCAATTTATAATGTGAGCAGCTTTTTAAAAAAAATAAAAAATAAAATCTGACCCTGCGATGTGAAGGTAGCCCTATTCACACAACAATACAGCACATATTTACTAGAGGTGGGGGAAATAATAAATGTTTAGATGCATTGCAATTCGGACATGGATGATTATAGAATTGATTAGTAAATGTCAATTGATTTATTGTAAATAAATGAATGCAGGGAGTTCTAAAATGTCTGACTGCAGTGAACCAGCTCAGAGATCCGACAAGCTCCTTTTTATTATAGGGCACTTCTGTTCCAGTTTTGCAAACATTTTCATTTATTTAATAAATGCGGGAATTAAATAAACGGTTTCTTATTCCAAATAGTTTTTTTTTATTGCAAGTGATAAAGGTTTATTCAGTGAAACAAAAAGAAATGTAAAACTGCATCATTACACATAAATTAAAGATGCATCAATTATGATCGCAATAATCGTAGCTTCTGAATCGTGATGAAATAGTGAGGTGCCAAAAAATTCCCACCTGATATTTATTGTCACACAGTTCAGCATGTCCAAAAAAAAGTAGGAAGAAGCAGATCTTATTTAATCCTAAACCCCTCCTCCATTTCAGAGCTATTAGTACTTATCACATAACGATATGTTCATAACAAATACTAAAATGAATAATTATAGGAGCTTTTGCCCACAAATGTATGATTGTTTTTTAAACCATCATAATAGTATTGCTTGATTTCTTCATTCCATATTTATTCCCACATACTGATGTATGTTTTAAGTGGTCTCATTTTAAGAGGTGTAGCGAAGCCTTGAATAACAGGGTAACTAAAGTATTAGACATCCATGCAAAAAGGACAGGCAACATTTATGAATGGACTTTGGTTTGTTGATCATGTAGTGAAGAAAGTGAGGAAACGTCAAGTGCGTTAGTCTGCAACCACCGGTGGCACTGTTGATCACTCTCTAAACAATCTATGCCTGCAGAACTCCTCCATGGCACAATTGCATATAAATCATGTTTTTCTTTAATGGCACGGATTACTTTTATTTTCCTCCAGAATGGCTATTATGTGTTGCGGATGATCTACCTGCAGACTCCAATCACACTCACCTGCCCAACATCTCCTGCTTTGACTGCCGGGCACCCCAGCCCTTTACCAATTACCAGAAACACCTACCGGTCCAAGCGGCAGGCCTATGACCCTTACCAGCAGTATTATTTGAATTACCTCTACTACATGAATATGATGGCAAATAATCCCCAGACCACAGTTCCTCCCCAACCAGTTTACAATCCCATCTATCATCAGTTTGGCTACAATCCTTATAAGTCCACCACTCTTCCCTCGTCAGACTCCTTTAACTATCCCCGCTATCTTTACCCTCAACAATACCCATATTGCTACATACCTGGTGTACGTTGTCCTTATTTTCCTCATTACCCGGGACTAAAACAACCAATGGAACCTACCCAAGCTCCAACTACACCTAGAGCCAACCCTGTAAGCACCACGACTAAAAGGCTGTGCGAGCAGAGTACCAGCACAACTACGCCAGCCGGATGCACGCGCACCACTACAAGTACTAAAGCACCACTCAGCACCAGCACAACTCCATCCAGATGCAAACTCACGACTACTACCAGAACTAATGCAGCCAAACCGTGTAAGCCCAAAACCACCACACCAAATAAACTCTTCACACCATACGCCCAGCACCCTTTTGCACCGGAGATTTTATCCAGCAGGAAAAGTCAAATCCCCAGCGATCCTAAAAGTGTTCCTTATAGTAGATACAAATCTGCTCCACTACCAAACTACCAGTACTGGTTTGCTCAGGCGGTGGATCAAGACCCTCACTTCGACTGGGATGGTCTAGAACCTTAGCAGCTGGTAAGCATCACTAAGTTTTCACTTTCCATATTCTTTTTCTCTTGTCCTGTGAACAATCTTTGTTTTTCTCTCTTTCAGGGATTGTGATCCTGAAACCATTCAATAAATGTTTTATTGACAAGTTGGTCTGAATGATCCTGCCTTTTTGAAATTTGTTACCCTCCAGGAACGTCATCATAAACAGTACATCTACCAAGCTGTACACGGACTATTAAAAAGTAGGGCAGTTAAAATTTAAGAGATTAATTCATCTGAATGTTTTATCGCGTTTAACCCATCTGCAGCGCCTAAAACCCATCTGGCTACGCATTTCGGACAGTTTGTCCAAGCGTAATCATCAAACGTGAACAAATATGCGGTTGATCAGGTAGTGATGGGCTGTAGAAGTCAACAAGGTAAGATGGAAGATGTTAAACAGCACCTTTGCTCTTCATGGGACATTTGAGTAAAACTAAAGTATCATGAAGTACTTTTTTTTTTTTTTACCAAAGCACTTCCATCTTGAAATAGCACAAAACCGTAATGTTGATAAATGTTTGATCAACCCATACATTTATTTCCTGGGTGTCTTTGCTGAAGCAAAATGAAAAACTTAAACTAATTTAACCATGATTGATTTAAATGAATCTGCTAAAAAGATAATGGTTTGACAGCACTACCCTAAAGCATATCCAAGTTTAATTTCTACAGTATTGTCATTCATAATTGTTTGATCATATCAATAGTACATTACTGTAGTACAATTGTACCTCAATTTACAAGCTTAATGGGTTCTCTGAGGAAACTGGACTCAAAACACTTGTATCTCAAGTCAACGTGGAAATTAATTGAAATCAATTTAAAGGGTTCCTATATTTGGGGTACTCCCGAAAATTTGAAATCAAACCATGGAGGCATGGTGGAGATGTTTACCAAACAATCTTGTCTTCCAAATGAGCTCTTTGGAATTTGAAGTGAAGTCTACTTATCTAGCGCTTTTCTCTAGAGACTCAAAGCGCTTTACATAGTGAAACCCATGATTTACATCATTCAGTTACATTTAAACCAGTGAGAGTGGTACTAGTAGCGGGTGGGACAAGTGTGGTGTGGCCGTGCCAGCAACTTGAGGGTTCCAGGTTTGATCCCCGCTTACGCCATACTTGTCACTGCCGTCCTTTGGCAAGACACGTTACTCACCTGCTCCCAGTGCCACAACACTGGTTTAAATGTAACTAAGATAATGTGTTTCACTATGTACAGCGCTTTGAGTCACTAGAGAAAAGCGCTATATAAATATAATTCACATCACAATGGCAGTGACTAGGATGGCAGAAGCAGGGATCGAACCTGGAACCCTCAAGTTGCTGGCATGGCTGCTCTACCAACCGAGCCACGCCACCTCACACAGTTTGAGACTTGAGTGACTTATTGTCTTAGTTATGTCAGCGGATAGCTCCATATATGGTAGAGGTTTACCTGAAGAACTTTGCGTGAGTCTGCTATTTTTATTCAGTTGAAGTTCCAGAAAAATAAACTATCTTCCTGTTTTGGGTCAGATTGGCTCGTAGATGCACATTAATGCTAAAATCCTCCACTGTTGCCGTTTCTAATGCAAAGTAGGACATAGTTCTAACTTATATCTGTCAGTGGACTTTATATGGAAGCACTAAAAAGTACAACATGGCTGACGGGGTGGAGACGCAGTCAAAGGGGGCTTGGCCTGGAAGAAGGCTTCAGATGTAAATAAGACCGCC
Source organism: Entelurus aequoreus (assembly GCF_033978785.1). Lineage (NCBI taxonomy): Eukaryota > Metazoa > Chordata > Actinopteri > Syngnathiformes > Syngnathidae > Entelurus > Entelurus aequoreus. The sequence continues at coordinate 40,597,143 of NC_084746.1, read as the reverse complement.
CACAAAAGGGAGCATTCTAAACAGACGTTCAGAAAGCGGCTTAAAGATGGTCTGTAAAACCGAATCTATGCAAAATGTTGACCAAATAACCACCATAATGTGTTTAGTGCACCACAAGTGTTTTAAATTAAATGTAGGAAAAAATAAATAAATCATACAACCCCTTTTTTCTGTGCCCCAACACAGCACCATTTTAACACGAAGCATGCCTTTTTAAAAAGAAAAATAAACGTGGATACAAAATATTGTATACAATTAATCAAATAGAATGTACTACCAAGAACTACAGTATTTTTATGAAGTAATGGCCTAGTGGTTAGAGTGTCCGCCCTGAGATCGGTAGGTTGTGAGTTCAAACCCCGGCCCAGTCATACCAAAGACTATAAAAAATGGGACCCATTACCTCCCTGCTTGGCACTCCGCATCAAGGGTTGGAATTGGGGGTTAAATCACCAAAAATGACGCGGCACTACTGCTGCCCACTGCTGCTGCCCACTGCTCCCCTCACCTCCCAGGGGGTGAACAAGGGGATGGGTCAAATGCAGAGGACAAATTTCACCGCACCTAGTGTGTGTGTGACAATCATTGGTACTTTTAACTTTAACTTAACGTATTGTACAGCATTTACCTAGGACAGTGGACTTCTACAGTATCTCTTTCCAGCTGCTTCTCCTTATTTTCATGGATAAATGTGTGCCACTTATTCATGAATTGAACATTCTTTGTTGGCGTTAGACTCTTTCTGCTTCATAATGGTGATAGGGTCAAACTGCTTTGCCAAGTGTGCTAGACGCTCTGTCATCTTTTTGATGAATTCTTCTATATCATCCACTTTTTCTTCTCGGCGCTGTCCTTTACACTTTTTTCCTTCCCATGCTTGTAAAGGTCCATAGTGGGTAACAGATGTTTTAAGGGGTTCGCTGTGAGATTTGCTACGCCGACGTGGAGGCTTGTAACTTAAACCATAACAATTAGCGGCGAGGTAGCTCCTAACACTCCTAAGTTGCGGTAGAATAATAATATGATGAAATGTGAGGCGTGGACTCACTTGTGTGAGATACTACATTTACAATTGAAGTATGCCGAGTGGGCTACGTTAGGGTCACCTACCACAAAGGCCTGTTATTAGCCTTTGTTTTCAGCAAACAAAACCACTTTTAGGTCTGCTCATCTTCAATAACTATGTGTACAATTAAACATCGTACTGTTTTGTCACATTTTAAAAAAGGCACAAAATGGAAATATTTTAGATCAGGGGTTCTTAACCTTTTTGACCTCGGGGCCCGACTTTTCTACCACAGCGGGGCCCGGAGCTCACTCAAATATTAACACTGAAATGGTAACCTTACTGTTGTTTTTAATCATAAACCTACTTACAGTTTAACAGAATGAACTTTGTCAAATGATATGAAAGCATGTGTCAAAAAGATTATTATCAAGGCTTAGGTCAGGCTGATTACAAAAATAAATACTTATCAAATTAAGAATATAATACAAAGAAGGGACTCACAAAATTGCTAAAATAAATTAATTTAAATAAATACATTAATAACATACACTGTATATCTTGGTTAAATAAACTCCATAAAACTAAAGAGCAAATTATTTGGCACTTTAATTTTAGAATTAAAGTGCACAAAGTAATTAATCATTCATTTTGCGCCTAAGAAACTACTCTGACTTTAGTTCCAGACTTCTGTTTGATATTGTCATTACTGCCACAGGTGGTGAAAAAGTGAATTACAACTGAGTACCACTGCGGCCCATGAGGACCTTAGCTGAGAAACAGATAGTGTTTGGCGGCCTAGCATTGGCAGAGTGGTGTATAAAGAGAATGGCCAACTAAACATCAGGCGCCATGTTTGCTACCAACTAAACATCAGGCGCCATGTTTGCTACCAAGAATGTGTGATGCTGTGCCAGGATGCATGCAATTGCTGTCGTTTTGACCGTTTTCTGACAAAATAAGCAAAAATAATGTGTCTATAAATAGTTGTAATCATACTCCAGATCATAAACTTACAATAAAACATGCTTTTATTTTACACTACATTCTTGCAGTGTTTCGTGACCAGCAGGCACTCTAATGATAAATGACACGCAATTGATGGCGCAATAAATGTTAAAAAAAATACACAGAACGACCAAAAAACGAACTTATTACCCTCATTTTTCCAACATATTCATTAGCTTTGGACCAACAACCACGGAGAAGTTTAGTGTGAAGTATGTCAACTGTGGTGTCTGCCTGCAATGTAATCCTTATACTGTATGTATCACTCACTATGTATTATTATAACTCATCTTTCTCTTTTCTAAGTGAATACTTTTGTACTTATTCCCCATATTTCTGCACAACAACTCAGATATGCTAACACTGGCGAGCAGTAGAGATTATGCAGTGTTTTTTTTTTGTCCAGACCGTATTTTGCCTTATTCATTATTGACATTTTTTAATGAGATTTCCAATTCATTTTCTCATCCTTTATTACACCCCAAATGTGGTTTATTTTACTCTTCCAATGTCCGTCTATTTGTATTTGTGTTTGACTTCCTCTTCTGCTGCTACCAAGTTGCTTTCATTTAGTTTTACTGAGATTCAAAGATAGTCTGTTTTTGTCAAACCATCTCTTAAATACAAACCCCGTTTCCATGAGTTGGGAAATTGTGTTAGATGTAAATATAAACGGAATACAATGATTTGTAAATAATTTTCAACCCATATTCAGTTGAATATGCTACAAAGACAACATATTTGATGTTCAAACTGATAAAAAAAATTTTTTTTTTTACAAATAATCATTAACTTTAGAATTTGATGCCAGCAACACGTGACAAAGAAGTTGGGAAAGGTGGCAATAAATACTGATAAAGTTGAGGAATGCTCATCAAACACTTATTTGGAACATCCCACAGGTAAACAGGCAAATTGGGAACAGGTGGGTGCCATGATTGGGTATAAAAGTAGATTCCATGAAATGCTCAGTCATTCACAAACAAGGATGGGGCGAGGGTCACCACTTTGTCAACAAATGCGTGAGCAAATTGTTGAACAGTTTAAGAAAAACCTTTCTCAACCAGCTATTGCAAGGAATTTAGGGATTTCACCATCTACGGTCTGTAATATCATCAAAGGGTCCAGAGAATCTGGAGAAATCACTGCACGTAAGCAGCTAAGCCCGTGACCTTCGATCCCTCAGGCTGTACTGCATCAACAAGCGACATCAGTGTGTAAAGGATATCACCACATCAAATATCTTGTCTTTGTAGTGCATTCAATTGAATATGGGTTGAAAAGGATTTGCAAATCATTGTATTCCGTTTATATTTACATCTAACACAATTTACCAACTCATATGGAAACGGGGTTTGTACATCAATTCTATTCTTTGTTTTAGCTTCTGTGTGTTCTCTCCTGAACAAAAACGCAGACATTGTGTCGTGTTTTCTTGGCACAAGACGCTGTAATGGGAGGCTCTCCAGTGTTTGACGACAACCCTTCACTTGTCTTCTTTCCAGGTTGCGGGTAAAGCGAAGTCAAATATTTACACAATTCTCGCGGGTGGAGCAGCCCCATGATGCACAACAAGGCATTTATACGCGTCGAAAACTAACGAGGAAGCGCTGAAAACACACAGCATCATCTCAAAGTTGGTAGCAGTCATGGCGCCCTGTGGTCACGTGAGTGCCTTTTGACCAATCATTGAGGAGATGGCCTGAAACCGAGTTCTGCTCTCTCTATACACCACTCTGAACTACAGGCTCTGGCCCTAAGGTTAAGAAACCCTGCTTCAGATGACATTGGTTGATTGATTGAGACTTTTATTAGTAGGTTGCACAGTGAAGTACATATTCCGTACAATTGACCACTAAATGGTAACACCCGAATAAGTTTTTCAACTTGTTTACAGATATATACCATCAGATATATACTATCAGATATATACTATCATCATAATACAGTCATCACACAAGATAATCACATTGAATTATTTACATTATTTACAATCCGGGGTGTGGAGGGGGGTTAGGTTTGGTTGTTACCATCAGTCCTCAACAATTGAGAACAGAGAAATGGATATTGGAACAGTGTAGGTCTGACTTGGTAGGATATGTACAGCAAGTAGTGGACATAGAGAGAGAGAGAGAGATCAGAAGGCATAAGAAAAAGTATCTACATTTGATTGTTTACATTTGATTATTAACAATCCGGGGAGGGTGTTAGTTTAGGGTTGAAGTTGCCTGGAGGTGTACTTTTATAGCGGTTTTGAAGGAGGATAGAGATGCCCTTTCTTTTATACCTGTTGGGAGCGCATTCCACATTGATGTGGCATAGAAAGAGAATGAGTTAAGACCTTTGTTTGATCGGAATATGGGTTTAACGTGGTTAGTGGAGCTCTCCCTGGTGTTGTGGTTATGGCGGTCATTTACGTTAAGGAAGTAGTTTGACATGTACTTCGGTATCAGGGAGGTGTAGCGGATTTTATAGACTAGGCTCAGTGCAAGTTGTTTTACTCTGTCCTCCACCTTGAGCCAGCCCACTTTGGAGAAGTGGGTAGGAGTGAGGTGGGATCTGGGGTGGAGGTCTAGAAGTAATACATGAAGTAAGGGTTCCTTTTGGGTTTTGCTGTGAAACCCGGCCAGCCTTCATTGTCAGTGCGCATGCACACACACACCCCATTCTGTCTCTTCCTATATTTCCACATGGCGCTATCTCCTCTGGGCAGCACATCTACACACATCACTGAGCGCCCAGTCGTGTAGCGCTGCTCCTTCACTATTGAACCTCCATTAATGCGTCTTCATCTTATGGTCTCCGACTGTGGGGGAGAGGCAGCTCTTGTTTCGTTAAAGGATGTTGCGGGAATGACTTTGTTGTTGTGGACTGCTTGCCGGTCTACAACGAAGGTGAGTGCTTCGTGCGGCCACTTCAGGTATTCATTTATTTCCAGACGTGCTAGTGACGGTGTTGTTTTGCCTGTGGCCATCCTGCAGGGAACATAAACATGCATTCCAGCTTTTACGTCCCTGACACTGCCCGCAGTCTCTCCATGGAGGAGGACTGTGACGTGGACATGGGTGAAGTGTTCACTGCGGGTCACTGGTGGATGGTGGACTTGGGGAATGGGGGCAGCATTCGGGCCGAACGAGGCTGCATGGTGAACAGTCGCAGCTGGGCCGAGGAGCTTCAGGAGTGTTACAGTGGAGGACAGAAGAGACTGTCCGTCATCTCGGTGAGTATCTTTCGTTCTTGGAAAAGTGAGGTGCAGCCTGGGGTCCCAAAGGAGGGCATTCTACTGTACTTGCCTGCACCAGAATGTCCCAGGAGGGGAGAACAGGCCGCTCTCGTTCAAATTGTGCTATGCAAATGTATACAATGGGGTTAACCGCTCACCTATGTAGTCCTTTCTGGATTAAGGAGACAAATTGTAATCAGAGTGGTACCTCGACTTAGTATTTTAGAACCCGGGCTGACTCTCGGCTAATTGTTATGCTCAATTTCGAGTTACGAGCCTTCCCGGCCGCTTGCGGGCGTAACGAATAGCACAGTGAAGATCCGCCCAAAATATCCAATCCTAATCGCTAGCATTAACTTGTAGCTAAATATTGGCATAACTTTGTTTCCAAACTATTGGAAGGAAACCGTGACTGTGATGGACGGTCCTGGGAAGAAGTGGATGACATTCATGAAATTAAAGAAAGGAATCTCAAAAACATGACCGACCGTGTAGCCGACACGGCGAGGCAGTTGGAGCGTAGCAATGCCAGCCAGGGACAGTAAATTAATATCCAACCGGGGGACATGTATCCATGAAAATATGAAAAAGCCGCTGATGGTGTGCTTGACGGCGAAGCAACTGAAAGGAGATACTGTGTGCTGTCCAAAGTGTTGTACATTATTATTACAGTACTTCATAAAACTACTATGACTTTGTACTACGTTCTATTGTATCGTTTTTATTAGAGATGTCCGATAGTGGCTTTTTTGACGATATCCGATATTCCGATATTGTCCAACTCTTAATTACCGATTCCGATATCAACCGATACCGATATATACAGTCGTGGAATTAACACATTTTTATGCCTAATTTTGTTGTGATGCCCCGCTGGATGCATTAAACAATGTAACAAGGTTTTCCAAACTAAATCAACTCAAGTTATGGAAAAAAATGCCAACATGGCACTGCCATATTTATCATTGAAGTCACAAAGTGCATTATTTTTTTTAACATGCCTCAAAACAGCAGCTTGGAATTTGGGACATGCTTTCCCTGAGAGAGCATGAGGAGGTTGAGGTGGGGGGTGGGGGTAGCGGGTAGTGTATATTGTAGCATCCCGGAAGAGTTAGTGCTGCAAGGGGTTCTGGGTATTTGTTCTGTTGTGTTTATGTTGTGTTACGGTGCGGATGTTCTCCCGAAATGTGTTTGTCATTCTTGTTTGGTGTGGGTTCACAGTGTGGTGCATATTTGTAACAGTGTTAAAGTTGTTTATACGGTTACCCTCAGTGTGACCTGTATGGCTGTTGACCAAGTATGCATGGCATGCACATGTGTGTGTGAAAAGCCGTAGATATTATGTGATTGGGCCGGCACGCAAAGGCAGTGCCTTTAAGGTTTATTGGCGCTCTGTACTACTCCCTACGTCCGTGTACCACTCCGTACAGCGGCGTTTTAAAAAGTCATAAATTTTACTTTTTTAAACCAATACCGATCATTTCCGATATTACATTTTAAAGCAATTATCGGCCGATAATATCGGCAGTCCGATATTATCGGACATCTCTAGTTTTTATACAATATTTATTATCTAAAAGTGTGCTATTTTTTTTAAAAGGCATGTTCCATGTTAGAATTGTGCTGTTTTTTGGGGGCGGGCAAGCAATTCAATTAATTTCAGTGGGAGATGTTAGTTAGATATACAAGTTGCTAAAACTCATACGTTGAGGTATGCCTACTACTGTATTCATCCTCTTGTCAGGATTCTCACACGACCGTTATTCGTTTCTTGTATTTTATTTCCTGTCCATTGCTATTATTTTGATTTCCAATTCCTGTTTTCTTCCATTATTCACCAATTCTTTACTCTTGAGCGCTGGCTTCCTTACCGGCCCTGGTTGCCAATCAGGCCCCGTCCTCTGGGCTGTTTGCTGTGTACTTCAACCAACGTTCCCTCTAAGGCAGTGGTTCTTAACCTTGTTCGAGGTACCGAACCCCACCAGTTTCATATGCGCATTCACCGAACCCTTCTTAAAAAATAAAATGTTGTTTTTTTTCAAATTCAAGACAAAGTTATATGTTTTTGGTAACACTTTAGTATGGGGAATATATTCTAAGTAACAAAAACTTAATTTAGAGTTATTTGGACACTAGGGGAACATATTCTAAGTAATAAAGACTTAATTTTAGAGTTATTTGGTTAGGGTTAGGGTCAGGGTTAGGGTTATAATAAGGCCATGCCGAATAAGGCATTAATAAGTACTTAATAATGACTAGTTAAGAGCCAATATGTTTCCAATTTGCATGTTAATAAACAACTAATTAATGGTGAATATGTTCCCCATACTAAAGTGTTACCATGTTTTTTTACTGGTGCACAAAATGAACCGTGCATGAACATCACCTTGTTCAAACAACAAAACCAACACAGAGCATAAACTCATAACAAATTACACACCTGCAAATCAGTGTGACTTCTGCTGTTGCCGTATCCGTAATACGCCGATAGGAAGAAGTTTGTATTTACACAATGAGTCGGGTGTGTTTTGACCTCCGTCAAACCCTTGAGCCCGACTCACCGAACCCCTAGGGTTCGATCGAACCCAGGTTAAGAACCACTGCTCTAAGGTGCACGCGTGTTTTGCGCACAGAAAATCTATGCCACGCACTAAATCAAATAAACATAATTTATTCTGTATGGTTTTGCAATGCTACTGTGAGTGACAGGTGACAACAAGCGGCCACAAAAGACAACAACGATCGTCAACACTGTTTGGTTATTGTAACGTCCGTCCAGACGCTTTAATGACAGGAATTCCATCGACCACTTTATGAGCAAAACTGTTTATATTCGGCCGTAACCACACTAAAAACATTTGTATCTAGTAAAACTGGTAATTGTCTGCCATACAAAGCAGGCTTAAAGCAATCAGTCGTATCATCTTACTCACCTGCACCAGCACAACTCATGGCACTGATGCGTTTATGGCCACACAAAAAGTCAGACAATTCCAACACCACACAAAGTGGGAATTCCAGGTCGTTACACTATGACTCCTCAATCAGATGTGTGCTTATTTTACCGTCATTTATTAGGAATGTTAATTTATGGATATTAATCATGAAATGCTGTTACTACATTACAGGAATGCGAATAAAAAAGATTTATTTTACAGGCAGAAAGTTATAGGAATGTACACTTTATCCTATGCTTACATCTCATTGTGCAACATGTGAATGTTTGTAGGGGTACAAATGATCTCAAAAGCAGGACCCCCGCCCAGGCATGCAATACCAGTAGCTTATGAATAACGAGATGTTTTTGTTGTTGTTGTTATTTTCAATGTAAGTGGTCCAAATCATCTATATTACAAAATAATCTAATTAAAATGACTGCTCTCATTTTATATCATTTAAATTATGTCAGGTTTGGGACAGGTGCACGTCTGACCTTGCTCACATGTGCTCCACTGCATGCTCAGGGAGTTTTTGCATTTGCCTTACTCATGAAAAATTAGAAGGAATGGTGGCCTCAATGTGTCATAGCTTTCCCTATGATTCCTGTGCACTTCCCTGCTGCACTATTTTGGCTTTTGTCATTAAGTAAATTTTTTTTTACCTGCACTTTGCCTGCCGTGTCCGCATCCTGGGGTCCAGACCAACAACATCCGAGCCAGATTCTAACGCTTCAAGGCTTTTACACAATGGCTTTTCAATAGAACAATAAAACATGTGTAGGGAAAGCCACAGTTTACATTATTCGCTTGCTAACGAGTTTAACACGGTTGTTAGCCTCGATGGTAACAAACATTTCATTTGGGGTTTGTCGTCGCATATAACCATGTGGTGTTCCTTAATGTCAATCCAACCAACCAAACCATAACACTATAGATGTACGATAATATCGGGCTGCCGATATTATCGGCCGATAAATGCTTTAAAATGTAATATCGGAAATTATCGGTATCGGTTTCAAAAAGTAAAATGTATTACTTTTCAAAACGCCGCTGTACGTAGTGGTACACGGACATAGGGAGTAGTACAGAGCGCCAATACACCTTAAAAGCACTGCCTTTGCGTGCCGGCCCAATCACATAATATCTACAGCTTTTCACACACACAAGTGAATGCAAGGCATACTTGGTCAACAGCCATACAGGTCACATTGAGGGTGACCGTATAAACAACTTTAACACTGTTACAAATTTGCGCCACACTGTGAACCCACACCAAACAAGAATGACAATCACATTTCGGGAGAACATCCGCACCGTTACACAACATAAACACAACAGAACAAATACCAGAACCCCTTGCAGCACTAACTCTAGATGCCACAATATACACCCCCTGCTACCCCCTCCCCCCCACCTCAACCCCGCCCACCTCAACCTCCTCATGCTTTCTCAGGGAGAGCATGTCCCAAATTCCAATCTGCTGTTTTGAGGCATGTTAAAAAAAATAATGCACTTTGTGACTTCAATAATAAACATGGCAGTGCCATGTTGGCATTTTTTTCCATAACTTGAGTTGATTTATTTTGGAAAACCTTGTTACATTGTTTAATGCATCCAGCGGGGCATCACAACAAAATTAGGCACAATAATGTGTTAATTCCACGACTGTATATATCGGCATCGGTTGATATCGGAGTTGGTAATTAAGAGTTGGACAATATTGGAATATCAGATATCGGCAAAAAAGCCACTATCGGACATCTCTACATAACACTATTCTTTCTTGGGAAGACTGTTACCGCAAAGGCACATACAGTAGGAGTGGTTGTTGTTTGACATTTAAGCGTAGAAGACTAGTTTGTAATAGCTGAAGCATTTCCTCTGAGAGAAGTCGCTCAACTATTAGTCATCTGATGCAATGGAGCAGCAAATATGACTCAAAATGTTTACCCAGCATGCCCAGCTGTGACACAGCACTATACTGTGTGTGTGTGTGTGTGTGTGTGTGTGTGTGTGTGTGTGTGTGTGTGTGTGTGTGTGTGTGTGTGTGTGTGTGTGTGTGTGTGTCTGTGTGTGTGTGTGTGTCTGTGTGTGTGTGTGTGTGTGTGTGTGTGTGTGTGCGCGCGCGCGCCTATTTGCCTCGCTTAACATCACCCGTGAATCAGTGATGCGGAAGGAGCTGGGAGGAGATTCACCATTGGAGGCCAAACACACAATTGTGATTGGGGCCAGCGTTGTTGAAATGTGCTGACGAGATTACTAGAGCAAGCTATTGATCAGTGGTGTCGTAACATTCACATGCACTTACTTGTCAGGTCAGTGCACTCTTACCTTTCCATCATTTGAAGGAAGGTGGAGGCAGGGCATGGTGGGTGGAGTGTAGATCAGTGAGCGCCTCCCTCTCTCCATCTTCCCTCTCCTGCGTTTGTCTTCCCACGCTTTCCCCTCCCACATCCCGCCTCCCTTCCCCTCCCGCTCCTGCAGTATAGGAAAGGGTCTCCCGGGTCCGGCTGCACTGCAGTGTAGACGAAGGGCAGGGCGTGCTTGCTCACTACAATGCGCTGAAGGGATGGTGCACCAGGAGAAACGCGTTTACCAGGTGCGTGTGTGTCTGCGGTGATAATCTGCTGCACATACAGTAGGTGTGACATGATCGCTGTGATGCTGTGCATGTTTAGGTGTCACATGATCGCTGTGATGCTGTGCATGATTAGGTGTTACATGATCGGCATCCATCACCGGTGTGATGCCGTGCATGATTCAGAGAGGGTGTATGTCTGCTTATCTCTCGTGTCTAATTGGAAGTGTTTAAAACCTCATTTCAACAGACAATGATGGTCTCGTCACAGCCACGCGTGCAACGTTATCACACATCAAGCAGATTGGCCTTGGGACATGAATGTCATTATGCAAAAATAGCCTGGCAGCGGTGCCAGAATAGAAGCACATGTTCCGCGTGTTGGGCGTTTGCATGATAGAATAGGTGAGATCAAGAAAATTAGATGAAAGAAATGTGGGTTGAAGTGACTAAAAGAAGCCTTAAAACAACATGTTCACACAGGGTGGCTAAAAAGATCAATGCAATGATAGTTATTATGCAACAATATATTTGTAAGGATTGTGCAGTGTAGAAAGTTACAACAGGACTAAATGGAATCTGCTACATCATTCCTTCATGCATTTTCTACAGCAGCCTCGGGCAGGTGTCACCTGTCCAATCATTACTGTGCGGATGCTAAATGCTACTTCGTATAAGGCTAATGGTACTGACTTTAAAATATATATTATTGAGATTATTTTTTTTAGATTTAGACTTAGACTTAGACTTCGACTTCCTTTTCATGGTCATTCAAATTTGAACTTTGCAGTACAGATAAGAACGACATTTCGTTGCATTAGCTCATGGTAGTGCAGGATAAAAAATCAATAAGGTGCAGATATAAATACATAGATTACTGTACAGATAAATATATTGCACTTTTGCATATGCAGCCACGTTTATGGATGTATGTTATATCATTGTCTTTTATATTCCAGCAAGTTAATCAATTTTTGGGGGGAATTGAGGGGATTATTATGATGCGTTCAAGAGTCTTACGGCCTGAGGGAAGAAGCTGTTACAGAAACTGGAGGTTCTGCAACTATTTGAGTAAATTCATTGCATATGAAACGTCTGCCTCTACAAATGTCTTATGTCTCACAGTGCAGGTCGCATGATAGGGGAGGCGTGGCTCATACGGTAGAGCGGCCGTGCAGCAACTCGAGGGTTCCTGGTTGAAATCCAGTTTCCTCCATCCTAGTCACGGTTGTTGGGCACGACACTGTAGCCACCTGCTGTATGAATGTGGTTGTGGGAGGGGCTGTCAGCCACACTTCCTTCACTGGACCCCAGGGCAGCTGTGGCCATACTTGCCAACCCTCCCGATTTTCCCGGGAGACTTCCAAATTTTAGTGCCCCTCCCAAAAATCTCCCGGGGCAACCATTCTCCCGAATTTCTCCCGATTTCCACCCGGACAACAATATTGGGGGCGTGCCTTAAAGGCACTGCCTTTAGCGTCCTCTCTCACCTGAAAAGGAGACTATTATATATGTCCGTTTATCTATAACCCATAAAGTAGGCAGGCACGGAGCTGTTTCTCAGCGTGTGTTTATTCCAGCCGGCACGTTAATACACTGACACACAACATCCGGATTCCCATCATGCATTGCTTCAAATCTACGGCAAGTAGTAATGTCCAAAAACAATAACAGAGACGGAGCAGAAGAACGAACAAGAGACATGGCGACGACGAGTAAGAAGAAGAAGTTACGCTTGCAAGTTCCAAAATGATTGGAAAAAAATCATTTCAGTTCATCCAGGATAGCTCGAAGGGGAAGGGGTATGCTGCCTGCACATTTTGTAGATCAGACTTCTCCATTGAACACAGTGGCCGAAGGGATATACTCATTCATGAATGTATTATTTATATATATATATATGGAAGTCTCAAGGTTGTATAAGTATTTCTTATATCCATGGATGGATGGATATAAGAAATACTTATATAACCTTGAGACTTCCACATTCGGAGGTCTCAAGTATGGCTGTGGCCACAAATGTAGCTTACCACCATGCACATGTGAGTGTGGGGAGAATGAATGATGGGCTCTCACTTCTGTCTGTGAAGCGCTATTTAAATCTAATCCATCATTATGCCGTTGCATTAAATGTGTACTCTTTTCTTACTTAACTAATATATGTTACTGCTCTTTTGGGTATAGAATAAGATGCTGCCAGGCACACACCTTCTATTTTTTTTTTTAATTTTACCTTTATCACTTCTGTGCTCTTTATAACTAGTTAATGAGTTGATATGGCAATATAACACATTTATTTTCTGGTGTTCAAATCCAGTTAGGTAGGATATCTTGGTGTTCTATTCCCTATTTTTGTATGTTTTTATATATTTATCCTCCAGTCGTTCTTCTCCACATCACGTTTCAAATATTGTGGCTTCACCACATCAGAGATTTTTTGGGGAATATTTTTTTATATATATTTTTTAAAGACATTCTAAATTAACTTGACTCTCGTCAGACCCTTGTAGTTCGCGAGCTCAGCGAACTACAAGGGTCTGGCGAGAGTCAGGTTAATTCTAAATGCTTTTGGTCCTAAATTAAGCATTTTCAAGTATAAAATGGCTGTAAAAAAAACAATGAATATCAACACTACAGTAGTATTGGTCGCTAGAGGAGATCCAACCGATAAGTGCTGGTCAGTATTGTGACCACTGAGGCAGCGTTAGTATATTGGATTAAAAGAGTGTAAAAGTGACTAAAGGGTGTTATTTCATATCTCGGCTCCTTTCATAATGTTTAAAAATTTATTTAGAAGGCCGTAAGCATGTTTTTTATGCTCTAGCTATGGAAATATTTGATTTAAAATGAATGACTCTAACTTAAGGAAAATGTCCGCAACCAATTGACGACAATAAAAAAGGGACGACTGTACTTCATTATTTTAGTACTTTTATGCCATGTATTTTTCACACTTGTTTGAAAGATACAATTGCTATTTACTGTTTTGCACTATTTGTATTTTTGTTAAATCTGTACAACTCTTTGGTCAACTCGGGTTGTTATTAAATGTGCTATTTAAACTGAACGGAACAACACATGATTAATTATACACAGTCTGGCTGCCTAGATGGAAGCAGACTTTTAATATTGTATTAATACAAGTTATGTGAATCACAATCGGGGTTTATTTCTACGATGGTGTGCAACACAGACAAGACTTGCAAGTTGTGCATGAAGAGAACTGGCATTAACAATTGAAACTGGAGCAAAACCAAAACCAAAAACCGCATTGAACTAAGAGCTGACAAAGAACTTGAACATAAAAATGGACCAAATCGTCCCATATACTTTTTATACCTTTGATTGTATTCTTGTGTTTTCTCCGACAGGCCCAGAGGAATGAGAGAGAGTCCATCAGGCAGAAACTTGCCCTCGGCAGTTTCTATGACGACGAACCAGTCATCTTCACCAGCTGCAGCAAAAACGATTCGTCCTCTCGGTGGGTTTTGGACTGGAGCGTGTGATGTGACACACAGGGTTTGATCAACGCAACCCTTTGAAGGCTAGCGCCAATATTTTTGCTTCTGATTGCTGACATGTTTGATCTCAGCATCTCCTGTACTGGCTGACAAGAACATGTACCATTCCTTATGTTACATGTAGAAGATTCAATTTACTTTAACTTCTGGTCTGTGTTTGTGTTTATCCTTCATTCACTTTCATTTTCCTTTATTTAACCAGCTAAATGAGATTAAAAATCTCTTTTACAAGAGTGACCTGGCCAAGAGGGCAGCAAAACAGGTTTCATAATACATACAACAACAACAACAGCACTATAATAAAAAAAATAAAAATACAAATGACTTACAACATTAACAAACACACAATAGGAAAAAATCAAATGTTTCAGTAAGAACATAGGAGATAGCGGGGGGTGTATATTGTAGCGTCCCGGAAGAGTTAGTGCTGCAAGGGGTTCTGGGTATTTGTTCCGTTGTGTTTATGTTGTGTTACGGTGCGGATGTTCTCCCGAAATGTGTATGTCATTCTTGTTTGGTGTGGGTTCACAGTGTGGCGCATATTTGTAACAGTGTTAAAGTTGTTTATATGGTCACCCTCAGTGTGACCTGAATGGCTGTTGACCAAGTATGCCTTGCATTCACTTGTGTGTGTGAAAAGCCATAGATATTATGTGATTGGGCCGGCACGCGAAGGCAGTGCCTTTAAGGTTTATTGGCGCTCTGTATTTCTCCCTACGTCCGTGTACCACTCCGTACAGCGGCGTTTTAGTCATAAATTTCACTTTTTGAAACCGATACCGATAATTTCCGATATTACATTTTAAAGCATTTATCGGCGGATAATATCGGCAGTCCGATAATATCGGACGTCTGTAAATAGAACCAGTTTTTTGGTCCTTTAAAATGGACTAAAATTCCCCCAAAGTGATGACTTCTGGTAGCCTCATCAGATCAGAAATCCATTCCCTGACCACGGAGCAGTATATTTGAAGACTTTTACCAAGGTTTGTGTTGGCTCTAGCAACCAACACGCCAAGGATGTCCTGTGACCTTAAACTGTTGCCACTGGACTCTCTACACGTATAAGAACATAAATAAGTAGGAACCAGACTAAGAAGTGATTTATTTATAGAAAAAAAAAACATCCATCGAGAAAATGTGCATACTGACAAGGATGGACCGTTCGCTGTTGCATCCAAAGTGCAATGGTGGACTAGGTTGCCACAAGAAGTAATTAAACGTAAGGTACAGTGATATACTGTTTTTTCATAAAAAGTAAGTCTCCATAATCTAGCAAAGACATGAAAGAGGTCAAGATCAAGCGTTTCTTAACTTGTAAGGAAAAACCCCAGTCACAAGTTTTCTTATGTGCAATTTAAAGGACAAGATGTCATCAACAACAATCCCCAAGTACTTGTATGTCGTGACCATTTCAACTTCAACCCAAGTTAGTTTGCTAGCAGGTAGACAACACATGTTTTGTCTTTATTTTACTAAAGCTGTCCTCTGTTGCCTTTCACTCTGTCAACCCTTGTTCTCCACCCTTCTGATGAGGTGCATGACAGCAGTACTAAACCTTACAACTACTGGTGCTTTTTCTCAAGTGTCTCACACTTGCATCACCATTCTGTCTTTCTTCTCTCAGCTTGCAAAACCTGCAGGTGTGTTTTGTCAACGACAGCAGCAGCGACAAAGACAGTGATGCGGAGGACAGCAGGACCGAAACCAGTCTGGATACACCCTTGTCACCTGTGGTAGGCCGGCAGCACACCCATAAGGAAACACTCTCATCTCTGCTAAGATAGTCATGCTGAGTTCTCATTGAGAGTCTGGACATGTTGTTTATTGTGGTTTCTATAAGTGCACTGCATCAACCTTGTTAAATGCATGTTTTGTGACAGTGTGCTCAATGAAGTGTCCAGCTTGTCACTTTATTAAGGACGGGTACCTTTTGAATCGATATAGTACCAAGAAATCGATATTGATCCTCAACGGTACCAATATTCAGTACTTTTGTGTGTTTAAATGTGTAAATAAGTGTTAATTGTTTTTAAAGAATCTCAATTATTTTCATTTAACATTTATCACTGTTATCTCGTTTTCTTCGCCTTCTTACGTCTCATTTGCAAGTACTGCACTGTACTATATAGTCGACTTTGCATGGAGTTGCAATTTGGAGACATTAGATGACCGCCGTGTATAGTTTACGGCAGGGGTTCTTAACCTCTTTGACCTCGGGGCCCAACTTTTCCACTACAGAAGGTCCTAGGGCCCACTCACATATTAACATTAAATTAATAATCTTACTCTTAATCCTAATCATACTCTAAGTATATCTACCCTACTTAGTTTACAACCTTGTCAAATATATAACATACATCCATAAATGTGGATGCATATGCAAAAGTGCAATATATTTATCTGTACAGTAATTTATTTATATCTGCACCTTATTGCTTTTTTATCCTGCACTACCATGAGCTAATGCAACAAAATTTGGTTCTTATCTGTACTGTAAAGTTCAAATTTGAATGACAATAAAAAGGAAGTCGAACCTTCGGTTTAGGTTAGGCTAATCAGAAAAAGTAAATTAGCAAGTATACTGCATAAGAAAGCACTGACGAAAAATAAGTGTACATACATTTATGTTTCGCTAAAATAAATAAATGTACTTAATAAATATGCCTTTAACTAAACTGTCACTAGAAATAAAGTGCAAATGAAAATACAGCTCCACCACTTTAGTCATCATTTTTGCACTTAGGCAACTTAAAGGCCTACTGAAACCCACTACTACTGACCATGCAGTCTGATAGTTTATATATCAATGATGAAATCTTAACATTGAAACACATGCCAATACGGCCGGGTTAACTTATAAAGTGCAATTTTAAAATTCCCGCCACACTTCCGGTTGAAAAACTCCTTTGGATATGATTTATGCGGGTGACGTCACAAAATCCACGGAAGTGGTTGGACCCCATCGACCCGATACAAAAACCTCTTGTTTTCTTCGACAAAATTCCACAGTATTCTGGACATCTGTGTTGGTGAATCTTTTGCAATTTGTTTAATGAACAATGGAGGCTGCAAAGAAGAACGTTGTAGGTGGGATCGATCGGTATATTAGCGGCTAAGTACAATACTTACAGCAACACAACAAGGACTACTTACTACGCCTAGCCGATGCTTGCCGCCAAACCCACGGATTAAGTCCTTCGTCGCGCCGTCGATCGCTGAAATGCAGGTGAGAACGGCTGTTGATGAGCAGATGAGGGCTGGCTGGCGTAGGTGGAGCGCTAATGTTTTTATCATAGTTCTGTGAGGTCCGGTTGCTAAGTTGCTAAATTAGCCTTAGCGTCGTTAGCAACAGCATTGTTAAGCCTTACCAGGCTGAGAATTTTTAACCGTGTAGTTACATGTACATGGTTTAATAGTATTGTTGATCTTCTGTCTATCCTTCCAGTCAGGAATTTATTTCTTTTGTTTCTATCTTCATTTGAGAACGATGCTATCATGTTAGCTCAGTAGCTAAGTGTGTCACCGATGTATTGTCGTGGAGATAAAAGTCACTTTAAATGTCCATTTCGCGTGCTCGACTCTCATTTTCAAGAGGATATAGTATCCGAGGTGGTTTAAAATACAAATCCGTGATCCACAATAGAAAAAGGAGAGAGTGTGGAATCCAATAAGCCAGCTTGTACCTAAGTTACGGTCAGAGCGAAAAAAGATACGTCCATCACTGCCTCTCAAGTCCTTCACTCTAACGTTCCTCATCTATGAATCTTTCATCCTCGCTCAAATTAATGGGGTTAATCGTCGCTTTGTCGCTCCGAATCTCTCGCTCCATTGTAAACAACGGGGAATTGTGAGGAATACTAGCTCCTGTGACGTCACACTACTTCCGGTACAGGCAAGGCTTTTTTTATCAGCGAGCAAAAGTTGCAAACTTTATCGTCGATTTTCTCTACTAAATCCTTTCAGCAAAAATATGGCAATATCGCGAAATGATCAAGTATGACACATAGAATGGATCTGCTATTCCCGTTTAAATAAAAAAAAATCATTTCAGTAGGCCTTTAATGATTATAGCTCCAGAATTTGTCTGTTTTTTTGAGACAGTCACCACTGCCCCAAGTGGTGGAAAAGTGTACCACTGCGGGCAATACGGACCACTGGACTACCGTAGTCTTTGCCATTAAGTTGAATGTACCAGTCGTGTCTTTTGTAGAGTTCTACAAAGTGTTTAAGCTGTAAGTATTTATTTATTACTAACCTGCTGTTTGATAGTAACGTAAATCTTAGTTGTAGTTTTCATCGCCAAATTCGGAGGTTTTATAATCGCCATGTATAATCGCTATTTCTAATTGTTACTATGTACATGGCAAATCAAATTAGCATCCAGCTAGCGCATTTTGAAAAGTGGCGCAGTACTGGACATTTGAGCGCTTGAGCCAGTGCGCAGTCTGCAACCAGACGTGACGTCATGTGCAACACATTTATCCAAATGGATTTTACGTGAATCGGTACTCAGTAGTACAGACAAACTGTGGTCGGTACCTATAAAATTACCAAAATCGGTGCCCATCCCTACCTCACAGTGTGTAATCCTCACATTGTCTTCCTCTTAAGAGCAAGCAGAGCTCGTCGTTATCGGATCGGGACACGGCGGAGGAGGACTCGGATCCGTTAGATGACTGCGGCGGGTTCTGGCGGGTGCAGCGAAAGCTCCAGGAGGAGGCCCGGGTGGCGCTGGCTCTGGCGAGGCCCATGGCCAGGATGCAGGTGGAGGTGGAAAGACAAATCCAGCTGCACAGACGCTCACCAGTGGCAGATTTGGTCAGTCAGGATTGGATTTTCTAGTATTTGAATGTGGAGAAGTGGCACTAAATCTTACAAGTAGGAAAGACAGAACATCAGCATGTCTCACATTAAGAGCCAAAACATTGTCAGTCAATTATTATTCACCACCCAATAATGCTGGCAAGCACAAGATTCATGTTCTGTTGCAGACATATTTAAAAACACTTGGTTTAAATCAGGGGTGTCAAACGTAAGGCCCGTGGGCCGGATCAGGCCCGCAAAAAGGTTTAATCCGGCCCGCGGGATGAGTTTGCTAAGTATAACAATTTACCTGGAATTTTTTAATGAAAGAAACAGCTGTTCTAAATGTGTCCACTGGATGTCGCAATAGCAATTCTTTGTATCTTTGTAGATGATGCTACATATGTACAAAAATAAAATAAACCACATGATGTTAGTACATCAGTTGAGGAAAATGATCAAACTACATAAATAACATACTGTAATTTGATTTTGATATACATTTTTTTATCTTAATTGATTTAAAATTAACACCAATGAGTTGACTGATGAACATTATCACATAATTTATTCAAAGAATATAAATAACAAAAAAATAAAGATAGAATACTATTAACCACAACATGTACCGGTAAGTGTAAAAAAAACCAACAAAAACATTATGATTTGTACATTTTCAGAGAAATCAAAGAAAACAATCTGAAGTTGTCTTTATTTTTAGGTTATTGTGCCGTGATTTTACCAGTCCGGCCCACTTGGGAGTAGATTTTTCTCCATGTGGCCCCCGATCTAAAATGAGTTTGACACCACTGGTTTAAATGATCTCCATAGCCCAGGGGTGTCCAAAGTGCGGCCCGGGGGCCATTTGTGGCCCGCAGGTCATTTTTTAACGGCCCAACGGCACATTTTAAAAATACGATTAAAAACAATTGAAAACATGATAAGTGGTATAAAAGAGCAAACAGGTGAAATGTAACAAGAAAATGTCGCAATGTATACTCTAATAACACAAAGCTGCCATGCAGGCTGTTTCTTTCTTCAATGTCATTATGAATTATTGACCTATTCAAGGCTCCAATTACGTCACATCTGAGATATTTTGGGGGAAAATGTTGCATATTTTGTGTTTCCCATATAAAAAACTGAGCTGTTTTTTATAAAGAAGGGCCTAAAACGAACAAACGAAAAACATAAACAACAATAAAACGTATAATTGACGGATAGATCTGAAGTTGATCTCGAGATAATTGTGTTAAAAGTAAACAGTAAAAAAAAAATAGAATTTATTTTTTAACACTATAATTATTTGGATCCCCAATCATTTTAGTGTCATTTGTTTTTAAGTGTCATTGTTCAAAAAATAATAATGAATTAAAATCAATGTTGTTATGAGTTATTGACCTTTTTAAGGCTCCAATTATTATATAACCTCAAATATTCCACTTAAAAATTTTATTGTGTGAAAATATTGCATATTTTGTATTTTTTCCATAAAAAAACAGGGTTTTCTTTGACAACAAGAGCATACAACTTAAATCTTTAAAACCGTTATATTGACAGATAGACCTAATGTTGATCTAGAGATTTAAAACTTGAATAATAATAAAAATAATAATACTGAATAATGACACATTTTTAATATTTTTTTGAACAAAACCCTTTGGGGTCCCCGGGATCAAGCCTGAGTGGAGGCCTAAATGTATATTTTTTATACATATATTGTATTGGTTTTTAAAATAAAAAATATAAAAATGGCCCCCGCTTGCTTTGAATTTTCAGAATGCGGCCCTCAGTGGAAAAAGTTTGGACACCCCTGCCATAGCCAAACAGGAAATGCAAGTCCTTAAGTTGTTTTCCATATTTTTTTTGCTGTAATTTCTTAAACTTCAGTCCTAAACAAAAATAACAAACGTTATGTTTTTTTTTACCCTTTTGAAGGGCTTTTGATCAGGGGACACATGCAAAAAATCTATTCCCAAGTGGGCCAGACTGGTAAAATCATGGCATAATAACTTAAAAAAAAAGACAACATCATATTTGTTTGAAAATAGACCACGCACATTCTTAAAAAAAGGACAAATCCTAATGTTTTTTGACAGTTACATCTTGCGGTTAATAGTATTCTATCTTCATTTGTTGTTATTTATACTTTTTGAATAAATGATTTGATCATGTTCATCATCCATCCATCCATCCATTTTGTACCGCTTGTCCCTTTTGGGGTCGCTGGAGCCTATCTCAGCTGCATTCGGGCGGTAGGCGGGGTACACCCTGGACAAGTCGCCACCTCATCCTCACAGATAGACGACATTCACACTCACATTCACACACTAGGGCCAATTTAGTGTTGCCAATCAACCTATCCCCAGGTGCATGTCTTTGGAGGTGGGAGGAAGCCAGAGTCAAATGCTCCCACTCATTTTCCTCAACTGATGTACTAACGTGGTTTATTCCGAATTTGGACTCAATTCATGAATCACACATGAAGTTAGAAGGAGATACTTATTATTGCAGCATATTTATGTGCGCCCGGAAAATGTGTCAGCCGTACAACACAGAATGTACAGATGATCAAAAGCATTTATTTGGGTACAAATGTGACAGGTTAGATCAGGGGTCGGCAACCCAAAATGTTGAAAGAGCCATATTGGACCAAAAATACAAAAACAAATCTGTCTGGAGCCGCAAAAAATTAAAAGCCATATTACATGTGTCATGAGATATAAATGTAATTAAGAGGACTTAAAGGAAACTACATGAGCTCAAATATAGCTACAAATGAGGCATATGCAATATGTACATATAGCTAGCCTAAATAGCATGTTAGCATCGATTAGCTTGCAGTCACGCAGTGACCAAATATGTCTGATTAGCACTCCACACAAGTCAATAACATCAACAGAACTCACCTTTGTGCACTCATGCCCAAAGTTAAAAGTGTGGTGGACAAAATGAGATAGAAAAAGTGGCATAAAACACGTCCTAGAAAGTCGGAGAAAGTTATACATGGAAACAAACTATACGGCAAGTTCAAGGACCGCCAAAATTAGTAGGACAAAACGGCGCTCGCCAAATACTCGAATCAGTGAAGCATGTTTAATATAAACAGTGTGCTTTATAACAATTAGCGAGGTTTATGTCATGTTTGTCCTCCCACAGAAAACATTCTGAAACAAAAAAATTGATTTTTTTCCCCTCATCTTTTTCCATTCTTCATACATTTTTGAAAAATCTCCAGAGAGCCACTAGGGCGGCGCTAAAGAGCCGCATGCGGCTCTAGAGCCGCGGGTTGCCGACCCCCGGGTTAGATGAACAACAATCAAGGCATGAAGACATTTTGTATACGAGTCGAGAACTAATGAGCAGCGTGTCCACACATGGACGTGTTGGGGCTGCACATAGCGCATTTGGTGTGTTTGACAGCCCTGCACTAGCTCTTGCAGTATGAATGATTCTTGTTTGTTTTTGGATGTGCACGCAGCTTCCCCACATGCCTCACATCAACGAAGGCCTGATGAAGAGGAATCTGAGACGAGGAGACATGAGGGAGATGAGTCTTGGGCAGCTCCAAGTCATCACAAATGACTTGCACTCGCAGATCCAGAGTAAGTTGATTTGTCAATGGCGACTGGACTGTCCATGTAAAATATGTTTCAAGTCCTATTCCGGGCGGGCTTCATTAGTTCATTCTCAAAGACTCGATGGGACAGCTCTGGTCTAGACTAGCAAAGGCTTTAATGTGAGAGGGCCATGTTATTGGAACCTCTTGTTGAACAACTTTCATGCTGCAACCAATGACGGAACCACAAAACTTTGAGGATGTTTATTCAGTTCTTTGATTTTGTATTTAAAACAGCCATGACACAAAACTATAGTCACATCAAATGGCAACGTTCTGGCTTTAAAAAACACTAAAGAAAATCAAGAATATAAATTGAGGTAGTAACAGTTTAATTTTTAGATCAAACAGAATGAAAAAAATATGGAATCACCCTGTATGTTTTCATTTCCAAAGCTAGTACCTGCATCAGATTGAGTCTGTTCATTAGTCTGCAGTTCAAAAGGAGTGTTCAGAACTTGGAGAGCTGTTGCAGCAGGTGGATTGACATGAATCATGGCTCCTACACGAGTGATGTCAATTGAAACAGAGGAGAGGGTTCTTTAAGAAGGTAAATCATCATGCAATATTACAAAAGATGTTGATTGTTGACGGTCAGCTGTGTCTAACATCTGGACCAGGGGTGTCGAATTGGTTTTCTTTGAGGGCCACATTGCAGTTCTGGCTGCGCTCAAAGGGCCACATGTTACAGTGGGGGGATATTACAGAATATATATGAATTATAATATGTAATCGCCTCATTATGTTATTACACAATTCCATAGGGCTCTCCATTGTTTACATACAAACTGATGGATAACGCACTTGCATTTGAAATCATAAGTGAAGGGGAAAGGCATTCAAAAATGTTAGGAAAATATGTTAAAGCAGAGGCGTCGCTACTTCTTCGAACAAGGACTGCATAATAAAATGTCAACGTATGTTGATATATTTTGTTTTGTAAAAAATGCTAAGCATACATACAAACCCCGTTTCCATATGAGTTGGGAAATTGTGTTAGATGTAAATATAAAACGGAATACAATGATTTGCAAATCATTTTCAACCCATATTCAGTTGAATATGCTACAAAGACAACATATTTGATGTTCAAACTGATAAACATTTTTTTTTTTGCAAATAATCATTAACTTTAGAATTTGATGCCAGCAACACGTGACAAAGAAGTTGGGAAAGGTGGCAATAAATACTGATAAAGTTGAGGAATGCCCATCAAACACTTATTTGGAACATCCCACAGGTGAACAGGCAAATTGGGAACAGGTGGGTGCCATGATTGGGTATAAAAGTAGATTCCAGGAAATGCTCAGTCATTCACAAACAAGGATGGGGCGAGGGTCACCACTTTGTCAACAAATGCGTGAGCAAATTGTTGAACAGTTTAAGAAAAACTTTCTCAACCAGCTATTGCAAGGAATTTAGGGATTTCACCATCTACGGTCTGTAATATCATCAAAGAGTTCAGAGAATCTGGAGAAATCACTGCACGTAAGCAGCTAAGCCCGTGACCTTCGATCCCTCAGGCTGTACTGCATCAACAAGCGACATCAGTGTGTAAAGGACATCACCACATGGGCTCAGGATTGATTGATTGATTGATTGATTGAGACTTTTATTAGTAGGTTGCACAGTGAAGTACATATTCCGTACAATTGACCACTAAATGGTAACACCCGAATAAGTTTTTCAACTTGTTTAAGTCGGGGTCCACTTAAATTGATTCATGATACAGATATATACTACCATCATAATACAGTCATCACACAAGATAATCACATTGAATTATTTACAATATTTACAATCAGGGGTGTAGAGGGGGGGTAGGATATGGACAGCAAGTAGTGGACATAGAGAGAGAGAGAGAGAGAGAGAGAGAGAGAGAGAGAGAGAGAGAGAGAGAGAGAGAGAGAGAGAGAGAGAGAGATCAGAAGGCATAAGAAAAAGTATCTGCATTTGATTGTTTACATTTGATTATTAGCAATCCAGGGAGGTTGTTAGTTTAGGGTTGTAGCTGCCTGGAGGTGAACTTTTATTGCGGTTTTGAAGGAGGATAGAGATGCCCTTTCTTTTATACCTGTTGGGAGCGCATTCCACATTGTTGTGGCATAGAAAGAGGAACACTTCAGAAACCCACTGTCAGTAACTACAGTTGGTCGCTACATCTGTAAGTGCAAGTTAAAACTCTCCTATGCAAGGCGAAAACCGTTTATCAACAACACCCAGAAACACCGTCGGCTTCGCTGGGCCTGAGCTCATCTAAGATGGACTGATACAAAGTGGAAAAGTGTTCTGTGGTCTGACGAGTCCACATTTCAAATTGTTTTTGGAAAAAGGGACGTCCTGTCCTCCGAAACCAATGAGGAAAAGAACCATCCGGATTGTTATAGGCGCAAAGTTGAAAAGCCAGCATCTGTGATGGTTTGGGGGTGTATTAGTGCCCAGGACATGGGTAACTTACACATCTGTGAAGGCGCCATTAATGCTGAAAGGTACATACAGGTTTTGGAGCAACATATGTTGCCATCCAAGCAACGTTACCATGGACGCCCCTGCTTATTTCAGCAAGACAATGCCAAGCCACGTGTTACATCAACGTGGCTTCATAGTAAAAGAGTGCGGGTACTAGACTGGCCTGCCAGTAGTCCAGACCTGTCTCCCATTGAAAATGTGTGGCGCATTATGAAGCCTAAAATACCACAACGGAGACCCCCGGACTGTTGAACAACTTAAGCTGTACATCAAGCAAGAATGGGAAAGAATTCCACCTGAGAAGCTTAAAAAATGTGTCTCCTCAGTTCCCAAACGTTTACTGAGTGTTGTTAAAAGGAAAGGCCATGTAACACAGTGGTGAACATGCCCTTTCCCAGCTACTTTGGCACGTGTTGCAGCCATGAAATTCTAAGTTAATTATTATTTGTAAAAAAAAAATAAAGTTTATGAGTTTGAACATCAAATATCTTGTCTTTGTAGTGCATTCAATTGAATATGGGTTGAAAAGGATTTGCAAATCATTGTATTCCGTTTATATTTACATCTAACACAATTTCCCAACTTATATGGAAACGGGGTTTGTACATTTAAGGACAAAGCTTAGTGTCAGCTTTGTGTTATAGTTGACAATGTGTACTATTAATTATTACACAGGTAAATACAAACCACAAAAAGAAATAAAAGAGCAAAAAGACCTAATGTCATGAGAAAAAGCTGACATTTTGATACTAATAACTAATAATCTACTTTCACTTAAAACACAAAGCTGACCCTAAATTGTATCTTTAAATAAAGTATCATTATTGTCCTTTTTTTGTGTGGTTTTTTTTTTTTTACAAAATCCAAAATCAAAATGACCCTTGCATACTTTTCAGTATGCAACCCTTCGTAGAAGACGTGTGGACACACCTGAGTTGTATTCAATGTTTAGAGTTTTTCGCATTCCATGACCAATTTTTGCTTTTTTTTGTTTTTGTTTACAGTTTTACTATTATTGTTTTATCCAACAATCTGCCTTTGGACACCCCCATGTTTATACAATATTTTTTTTGCATGTTCAGATTGTTCTCAAGTTTAAAAGACAATTGTATGCATCACATGCAATTTAAAAAATATAAAAAATTTAAAGAGCGAATACATTTAGTAAGAAAATACAAAGTGCTTTATTGATGCACTTTACTTCCAGGCTTTGGCGGGCCACATAAAACAATGTTGCGGCCCAGAACTGGCCCCCAGGCCTTGAGTTTTACACCTGTGATCTAGACCATGTACAAACAGCACGGTAAGGTTGTAAAATACAAACATACTGCTAGACCAAGGAAAACATCAACGCGCCAAGACAGAAAACTTAAAGCAAATGAAGAACAAATAGGCAGAAAGTGGAATCAGTGTCTGCGTAATAAACTGTAAGAAACCACCTAAAGGAAATTAGATTAGATGTTAGATCCACTATGGACTGGACTCTCACAATATTATGCTAGATCCACTCGACGTCCATTGCACCGGTCGCCCTAGGGGTGGGGGGGTCCCCACATCTGCGGTCCTCTCCAAGGTTTCTCATTGTCCTATTGGGTTGAGTTTTTCCTTGCCCTGATGTGGGATCTGAACCGAGGATGTCGTTGTGGCTTGTGCAGCCCTTTGAGACACTTGTGATTTAGGGCTATATAAATAAACATTGATTGATGATTGATTGAGATTTAAAGGCCTACTGAAATGAAATGTTTTTATTTAAATGGGGATAGCAGATCCATTCTATGTGTCATACTTGATCATTTCGCGATATTGCCGTATTTTTGCTGAAAGGATTTAGTAGAGAACATCGACGATAAATTTCGCAACTTTTGGTCGCTGATGAAAAAAGCATTGCCTATACCGGAAGTCGCAGGCTGAAGGGCTCCTCACATTTCCCCATTGTTTACACCAGCAGCGAGAGCGATTCGGACCGAGAAAGCGACGATTACCCCATTAATTTCAGCGAGGATGAAAGATTTGTGGATGAGGAACGTGAGAGTGAAGGACTAGAGTGCAGTGCAAGACGTATCTTTTTTCGCTCTGACCGTAACTTAGGTAAAAGGGCTCATTGGATTCCACACTTTCTCCTTTTTCTATTGTGGATCACGGATTTGTATTTTAAACCACCTCGGATACTATATCCCCTTGAAAATGAGAGTCGAGAACGCGAAATGTACATTCACAGTGACTTTTATCTCCACGACAATACATCGGTGAAGCACTTTAGCTACGGAGCTAACGTGATAGCATCGTGCTTAAATGCAGATAGAAACAAAGTAAATAAGCCCCTGACTGGAAGGATAGACAAAAGATCAACAATACTACTATCAGGAGACACCGAACCAAACACTGGACTTGTAACTACACGGTTAATGCTGTGCCGCCTGTCGAAGCCTAGCAATGCTGTTGCTAACGACGCCATTGAAGCTAACTTAGCTACGGGACCTCGTCAGAGCTATGATAAAAACATTAGCGCTCCACTTACGCCAGCCCTCATCTGCTCATCAACACCCGTGCTCACCTGCGTTCCAGCGATCAACGGAGCTACGAAGGACTTCACCCGATCATCGATGCGGTCGGCGGCTAGCGTCGGATAGCGCGTCTGCTATCCAAGTCAAAGTCCTCCTGGTTGTGTTGCTGCAGCCAGCCGCTAATACACCGATCCCACCTACAGCTTTCTTCTTTGCGGTCTCCATTGTTAATTGAACAAATTGCAAAAGATTCACCAACACAGATGTCCAGAATACTGTGGAATTTTGCGATGAAAACAGAGCTGTTTGTATTGAGATACAATGTGTCCGAATACTTCCGTTTCAACCATTGATGTCACGCGCAAACGTCATCATACATAGACGTTTTCAACCGGAAGTTCCCCGGGAAATTTTAAATTGCACTTTATAAGTTAACCCGGCCGTATTGGCATGTGTTGCAATGTTAAGATTTCATCATTGATATATAAACTATCAGACTGCGTGGTCGGTAGTAGTGGGTTTCAGTAGGCCTTTAAATACTGAAAAGCTAAGCAAAAGCCAATGGGATGAGAGAAAGCAATGGTGGACTATGGATGACTGCATTAAAGTCATAATCAGTGATGAATCACAAATCTGCGCTGAGCAAAGTGATGATGTTGGAACTTTTGTTGGGTGTCCTTCCAATGAGATTTCTGAAGACGACTGCCAGAAGAACATTAGCAGTCATTGATGATATGAGGCTGCATGTCAGGTCATGGCACTGGGGACATCATTACATCTTCTAAACATGCACAAGTTGGACACTTTTCTTATTCCATCAGTCAAAAAGATGTTTGGGGATGATGACATCATTTTCAAGATGATAATGCATCTTTAGAGCAAAAACTAAAAACTTGAGGTCAATGTCATGGCCTGCAAAAAGTACTCATCTCAATCCAATGTAAAATGTGTGGTGGAAATAGAAGAAAATGGTGGATGACAAGACTCCAACCTGCAAAGCTGATCAGCAATCAGAGAAAGGTGGAGCAAGAGTTCTGTTTGTCACTCATTAAGTCCATGCCTCAGAGACTACAAGCTTTTATAAAAGCCAGAAGTGGTGCAACAAAATAATACTGGTGCGTTGTTGTGTTTTTGGTTGGCTTTTCACGATTCCATAGTTTCTTTCACTGTGCTGGATCCAAGAATGAAACTGTTACAAACTACCAAAGTTTATTGTTTTTCTAAAAGCAAGAAAGTTGCCATTTAAACTGAGTATAGTTTTGCATCATGTCGGTTTTCTACTCAATTTAACAACTGAATTAACATCCTACAAGACTGGTGAGTCCCTCAGGGTTTGTATATTCAGTTTCACAACATAAGTGTCTACACGCAGGTCTAAATGAGGAGTTGGTGCAGCTTCTGCTGATGAGGGACGAGCAGCATGTCGAGCAGGATGCCATGCTGGTGGACATCGAGGACCTCACCAGGTATACCCTCCCATTCCTGCTCTTTGTTTTTGCAGGAACACTCTTGACTGGCTCTTGTGCTTACCGTCAGACATGCTCACAGCCACCAGCGGCACCAGCTGGAGAAAGCCAACGCAAAATAAATTCCTCCTGAGTGTCCATTTGCACGCCATAGTACTCACTCCATCGATTGTTCCTTGTGTTGCCACGGAGACTCCATCCGTGCTGTCTCTGGAGGAGAGAAGAGAGCATATAGTTAAATGTTGCACCACCGGATGTTGTCCAAGCACACAGAAATGAAGCCCAAGGATGGGCAGCTTTTCACTCCCAGCGGATTAATGATCATTATTCATCAGTGAGCTGC
Organism: Entelurus aequoreus; assembly: GCF_033978785.1. Lineage (NCBI taxonomy): Eukaryota > Metazoa > Chordata > Actinopteri > Syngnathiformes > Syngnathidae > Entelurus > Entelurus aequoreus. The sequence goes on along the minus strand of NC_084746.1, from coordinate 40,567,661 downwards.
TGGATTTATTTCATAGAATTAAGGGAATCTTCTTGACATAATTCCATCCAGAGACCAATGTATTATTCCATTAGTTTTTAAAAGTACATTTCAGCACATAATGATAGTTTGGAAGGGATCACTTGCACAGAAATTCAATGTTGCAATAACAAATGACGTCTGTATACATGCTGATTCGCAGCTTTGCTTCAATGTGACGCTCAGATGCTGCAAGCATTGCTGAGAATTATTAATACACAAAACTGGATGTAAAAAAAATTGCTGCTAGTGCACATTTTCTGTGATATTCTTCCCCCCCCCCTCCCCCCAATACAAGTAAAACACATGCAGGTTACAAATGTTGTATTGGGTTAAAAGGGAGTTGAAAGAGTAAAAACGGATGATGTACTGCCTCAAAAAGAAACATGCACTGTGGTTTTTGTGAGGCTCGTTTTGTTAAATGAAAAGTATTCATCAACTCTGCACTCAACAAATATATACCTATTTTATGTGATGAGTACATTTATGGACATGATGGATGTCAAAGAGAGAATTAGGAAGCCAACATTGTTGGTCACTCATAGTGTGTCCTTTTAACATATTGTCAGCTTTCTTTTTCTATTGTGTACTGTATAATGATTGTAAAGAAATTAAACATTTTCAATGTGGTTGTTTTATGACTAAATCATGTTTTAAAACACTTGTGTAAAAAATGACTAGGATTTCACAGTTTTTTAACAGTATTATTTCACAGTGAAATACTGTAATCAAAATGTACTGTAACCTTACAACAAATTGCAGTACACTGATATTTCACCTCATTTAACTTCACAGTAAATTGCTGCAGATGTTACTGTGAAAGTAGTGCAATTAGCCAGTAACTTACTGTGAATTTGCATTGAAACCTTAGACAATACAGATCCAATAAGTCCTCAGGCTGGCTCACCACAAACACTGCAGACTCAGATTGTTCAACTTGATTTAACAACTCCAGTCAGCTGTCAAAAAAACATTTAAACCAGTGGTTTTTCAAAGAAGTAAAATAAGGGCGCCGCCCCCAGCCTACTGCCTGACAAACAGATTTTTGTAGCTTATTGTGTTGTTTTTAGCTTACTATTAAATACATTATTACATTTTTGCCTTCAAGTCAGTTTTGAAAAATATGTTTTTCTTTGTTTTTTTCCTCTTAATATATAGTTTAATGCACATGGTTATAATGATCATTTTGCAGTGTTGGTTTTATTTAGGATTGAACCCGCTTTATGGTTCAAGTGAACCAAAGTCACTTAGGATAACTTGCATGATATCACATTTTATGTCGTGGTCGTGGTTATACGATTGTTTTTTTTGTTTTGTTTTTAGAAGGAACAAATATACATAGGTTTAATAATGGAAAAAAAGATAGATGCATTAGTTAAACTATTTTAAACTAAGAGAAAAAATAAATACAACTGTATTTTGTTCAAAAAATTAAAACTATTTTTTTTCACTTTTCCAGTAGTCTACTTATTGTCCAAAAGGTGCTTCTCTACCATACAAAAGTACTATAAATGTTTTTCTGAATAAATTGTCCACTCCAACCATCTTTTTACCATGAATTGATTTACGTGGACCCCGACTTAAACAAGTTGAAAAACTTATTGGGGTGTTACCATTTAGTGGTCAATTGTTCGGAATATGTACTGAACTGTGCAATCTCTGCTAATAAAAGTTTCAATCAATAAATCAATCAATTCTTTAACAGATAAGTCTTCTCTGTATTCTTGGGGATCTACATCAATTTAGTAACGTGTCATCAAAGAGTAAAAATGCTTTTCTTTTAATATGCATAATAACAAAAAGGGTAATATTTAAAAAATGGATAGCTGTTGATAGTCCAACTCATACTGACTGGTACACACAAGCTATTGAGATGATATCAGTAGAACAAACTGCATTTAGTTTAGATGAGTCATATATTGGAATATGGGATCCATTATTTAAATTTGTTTCAACTATTAAATTAACCAAAATATGACTTATTATATCTTTGTCGAAAATATTGGACACAGTGTGTTGTCAAGCTTATGAGATGCGATGCAAGTGTAAGCCACTGTGACACTATTGTTCATTTCCAATTTATTTTTTATTTTTTATTAATGTTTTTAATGATAATATCAATGAGGGTTTTTCAATCACTGCTATTTTGAAATTGTTACTAATATTGATGCTGTTGTCGATAATGTTCATTTTTGTTTCACTACATTTGAATTGTTCCGTGTCATGTTTGTGTGTCCCCAATTGCTCTCAATTGCTCTGTTTATTGTTGCTGGGACGGGTTTGGTTTTGGAATTGGATTGCATTATCGTTGTATTGTTGTGTATTGTTTTGTTGATTGATTAATAAATTCATTTAAAACAAATAATTAAAATTAAATTAAATTAAAATAAAATAAAATAAAAAAATAAATTAAAAAAAGATAAGTCGTCTCTCAGACGTAGTTCAATATATAACGTTTTTAATCGCAACGTTTTTTTGTCTGGTTAGGTTGAATATATATTGTTTTAATGTCGGTATATATCCCAGCACAGCAATATTTAAAGTATGCAGAATGTATAAGTGGACGTGAAGAAGAACCGGAAATAAACCGGAAATGACGTCAGCTAGAGAGACACCTGGCGCCAATTTTGGCTCATTAAGAGGCATCAGTAATGGCTTATAAGGAAGGTTGGCTCGCTTGATGGTTAGCTGGCGCATGTTGGTGTTGACTGACTGGCTTCAGGTTATTTCGGCTAATGTGTGGCACATTTTGAACTTCCAACCCAAAAATGAAAAGCAGCAAGACCCAAAACTCCTGGTGTGGGCCTTTGGTTCTTCTTGTTGCTTTTACCATCGCAGAGAGCCGCCATGCGTCGTACAACCCGCGCAAAGTTCCAGGCCCGAGCAGGACGTCTTTTGCTTCCGTGCAGCCTCAGGACGTCGCTGGCCCTTCTAAGCCCGTCAGTGTCACCTGTTACTCGGACGCCATCGAGGTCGTGGTCCAAGCGGACTTGTTCGACACGGGACTTCTGCTGGAGCCGGAACATCTGCGTCTGGGTTCGGGGCCGGCGAGTAGCGGACGGTCATGCCGTGCTTCCCCCACGGGAGAGCGGACGTTTACTATCCGGGCAGACCTGCTGGACTGCGGGACTCGACTCTCGGTAGGTTTTCCAGTTGGAACTTACACCTCGCATAAAAATGGCTTGTATTGTGGTTTCCAAAGATTTAAAATGGTTGCACAATTATAAGGGTCTGCCTGATTCAGTTACCATTTTTAATTTACCCCAATCACTCTTTAGAGCCAGGGTGGTAAACTGGTGGCACGGGGGCCAGATTCAGCACCACACCTGGCCTTGAATTTTAACTTTTTAAGGTCAAGTGTTTCCTTAAAGGAGGGCTCATATTTTAGGGCACCAAAGCAAACATTTTCTTTCCAGGCATGGGCTCCAAAGCATGCATGAGAGCGGTAGGTTGTGAGTTTAAACCCTGGTCGAGTCATACCAAAGACTATAAAAATGGGACCCATTACCTCCCTGCTTGGCACTCAGTATCAAGGGTTGGAATTAGGGGTTAAGTCACCAAAATGATTCCTGGGCGTGGCCACCGCTGGTGCTCACTGCTCCCCTCACCTTCCAGGGGGTGATCAAGGGTGGTGGGTCAAATGCATAGAATTTCGCCACACCTCGTGTGTGACAATCATTGGTACTTAAATGTACCGTTTTGTTTTTTATTAATATAAACTTGTCAGCTTTTTGTCATTTCATGATGCCTTTCTCTATTTTTACCTTTTTGATATAGGGAAGTATTTTAAGTTATGTACATGTAGATGCTGTATCAGGACAGATCCATCAAGAGTTTGAGCAGAAATATGTCTTATAGGAATTAACTATACACTATAAAACCTTAACAAAATGTGTCAGATGGCTTTTAAAGTAATACCTTTGTGACATTAAAAAAAAAACGGGGTGTGTACTTTTTGATATCAAAATAAAACACAAAGCAGTTTCGCTAATGAAGATAATAATAATAATACCTGGGATTTATATAGCGCTTTTCTAAGTACCCAAAGTCGCTTTACATGTAGAACCCATCATTCATTCACACCTGGTGGTGGTAAACTACTTTCATAGCCACAGCTGCCCTGGGGTAGACTGACGAGATAGATAAAGATAAAGTCTAATGAACAAGATGTGTTCTTCCGCAATGCCCCCTTGTGGTTTAGTACAACAGTTTGGCCAACAACAACAAAAAAACCAGGAGTGACAGGTGTTTCCTTACCTCATTAACTCTGTCACAGAAACTGATGGATGCTGAATTGTCAAAATGAAAGCAACATCATATAGTTTTTCTCCTTCGCTGTATACTTTGTGTGGGGACAAGTATGTAGTCTCCAATATTGTCCCCACCTGTCTCCAGCTAAACACAGCAGTGCGCTCTTAAACACACGAGAGGAAGTGAGGGAAAAGGACTGTAGAGTCCCGGAAGAGTTGGTGCTGCAAGGGATTCTGGGAATGTGTTCTGTTGTGTTGCGGTGCAAATATTCTCCCGAAATGTAATGTAGTTAGTGAGGTCTCACTATATGGCACAGATTTATGACAGTGTTGGCGTTGGTTATACAGCCACCCTTAGAGTGACATGTAGGCCTGTTGAATAAGTATACTACAAGGCGATTCCCCTGGAGCAAAATTAACTTTGTCAGTCCGCCAGGATTAATAAACTAAACTGCTCCAGTACTCATGCGCCTGACTTCGTGTAGCCTAAAATGCTTAAATGATGGGACATCGGTGGTAATTAAAGGAGACAGTATGACTAACGATCTGGAATATGCCTTGTCCATTAACAAGTAAAAAATCAACGGTGGTCACGGCAAGTAGTTGCCGTGGTTAAATTCAAGCCCTGCGTCACATTTTACGTGGCCTGGAAATCATGAATGTCAAGGTTAAATGTATTGGTTGAGTCAAGCAAAACCCAAAAGATTAGACCTGTAACGAAAACATGTCAACGACTCTCATACAAGTTAATCGACGTCTCAAAATATGCACTCTCTAAATAGCTTCATATGAAGTGGCACCGACATTTAACTCTTAAAGATCCACTGGTGTAATTCTGTTGTGGCGTAAGAGTGATCTGTCCATTTTGTGCCACTTGTCTGCTTGGATTTTACCTTTAAAAATGTGCATTAACTGCCTTAATTCCTTGATTCTAGTCAACTGGAGAAATGATCATCTATTCCAACATGCTGGTCTACTCGCCCGAGCCGTCAATGGAGGGCTTGTTTCGACTGGATGCAGCAGCTATCCCAGTCGAGTGCCATTTTGACAAGTATGTGGACACCTTCATTTGTTGAAGTGGTTCAGGACATGACTGCGAATAATTTCCGCAAAGTAGGAATCATTAATTATAAATGAAATCTTTTCATAGCTACAGCATAATCGCTGCACTACCTTCTAAATGTATTTTTCAACAATATGAGCGCCCTCCTAGTAATGTGCGGCTCGATACTTGAAAATCGATACTGCCGGTACCAGATCATTATGCTGTATAAACAAAATGTTACTTCAGTCATTTGAGGTAATTCATATGAATAATTAACTAGATGATTGATATCTTTAGCTAAGTGAGTCTATTTACATTAGGTTTTCTAAAGAATTAATCATCTGAAGTGGATTTTATAGAGTATAGGTCATTAAATTACACTGAGTCATTGAGATAAAACGGCTACAGTCAGCTTTAACTGACTATTTTATTGAATTCAATTTGAGTCACCTAATATTAAAACGGCACATTTACACTAAACATTTATCAAACACAGATGCATTTACACAAATATTGGTATTGAAACAGTATGGCCAATACTAACCTGAATTTTACGCAGGATCGGAAAGGAACAAGCGCTTTTCATGTTGTCGCCAGTTCCATGTTTGAAACGGCTGTCAAAGTGTCCCAACTTGTCAAATTAAATTCTCAGCCATTTCTGATTTATGATCTCCAAGAAACTTACAAGGAGCGAGGAAGCAGCAGACCACTCGATGTAAACACGGGCATATCCGGAAATGATCATGGCGCTTTTCTAAATAATTTGATCTGTTTGGCGTTTATAATAAGATCACCAGTACTTGGTTAATATTCAAGTCCATAATGTAAATGGAGTATTGTTGGTGATTTTTGAATAGTTATTGCATTTTATGGGTAAAATAGTGAAGCTCTACTGTAAGGGGACTTATTTGTGTAAGATTTAGGATGCATTAAAAAAAAATCCATCAGTCATGGCTTTCATGATTGTGAATGATAGGCAAAATTCTCAAAAAAGTACAGTTCCCCTTTTTAAATGCTTAATTTAGGGCAACGATATTGTGGAATATGCTTAAAAATAAATCAGATGTGTGAAACTGCAATATTTGAAGCGCAATGAGGTGAGGGATGACTGTTTGTTTTCAACCAATAAAATATTTTGTCTACTTGTTCCAGGAAGTATCCGGTGGACGGCATTTCCCTGCACCCCACCTGGGTTCCTTTGGTGTCTGTAATCTCAGCTCACCATTACATAGACCTCCATCTGCGCCTTATGACTGGTATCTTCCTCTTCTGTTAACGCTTGTTTACTATTAGCGATGAGAATATTGAAATGAAGACTTGTGTTATTCAAGACAACTGGCAGTTTGTGAGGCGGTCTCACACCTACTTCTTGGGTGACCCCATGCACTTTGAAGCGTCGGCTGTGGTCCGAAAACACAAACCCTTGCGAGTTTTCGTCGACCATTGCGTGGCCACAGACAGTCCTGACCCGCAAGCCCTGTTAAGATACAACTTTATTGAGCGTGGGTGAGTACTGATTAACCTGAAGGCAGCTGTAAAATCAGAAGGAATGTCCCACTTAAATTCAATTTGCTTTTCCCCTAACCAGATGTCTCATGGATGCTTTGCTGACCAACTCCAGCTCTCACTTCCTGTCCAGGCTTGAAGAGCACACTCTTCGATTTCAACTAGATGCGTTCAGGTTCCACCAAGGGCCCAGTAGTCAGGTTAACATCACCCCTGCCGCTGAATTAGCCATTATACATTTTTGTCTTTAGTCAGATTTAATGTTTTGGAAACCTTTTTAATAAGCTGTTTTCCAAAGGTTTACATCACCTGCTGGTTAAGGGCTGTCCCAGCCACTTCAGCCATCAGCTCTTACAACAGGGCCTGCTCTTTTGTTGACAACAAGTAATATCCTCTTAGTCTAACAATATATTACACTTGGCTTGAAGTTTATTTTACACAAGTACACTCTTTCTTACATTTTGTTTGTTTCCTTGTGCAGATGGTGGTCCGTGGACGGTAAAGACCAGGTCTGTAGATCCTGCGATCCTCTTGCAGTCAAAGAAAAAAAACCAAACACAGAAACGAGGCTAGCCACAAAATCAGAGCAGAACTTTGCTCAGAACAAACCTAAACAACCGACTAGTTTTCTGTGGGTCCGGCCAAAAATGTCTCAAAGTCACAAATCTCAGCAGTCCTCTTCTAGACTGACCAAGAGAGGAGTAGACTATGAAGCAGGTGAGTACATGTTGTGCAAATGTATCTGCTAATGTGCATGCTGTCAGGGTCTTGAATTTACCACCTAATCTCAACTACATTCCCATCTCTCTAAATTATACATGCCTTATTTTCCCCACTAGGTGGCTGTAACTGTCTTCATTGTCATTTCCATCAAATGTTAATTTGGTAGCTACACCATGTTTAGTTTTTGCAGCAAGAGTGTTGCTAATTACAGCTGCCTAAGCCTGTTTGTCTCAAATGTACTTTGGGCAGCTAACCCGATAATTTGCATTGTTACAATCAACAACTTGTCCAAATATAGATGCATCTGTCAAATAACTGCCTGGTAGTCTCTGCAGTTGTATCACCTTATCACCATTTGAAAGTTTCAACCAAATCTACAATTTATAGTGAAAGAACTTGAGTGGTTGTGTTAAACTGATTTTTTTTTTTCCCCTCAAATGTGTTTTTTTTTTTTTTTTTTACAGAGGGAATCGTCCAGTTTGGACCACTTACTGTCAAATAAATCGGAGAGTAACAAATCTTGCATCAAGAATGGCAAGTTTCTTGTATTTGACGTGACAAGTGGACAAGAACTCCATGGACTCATGCACAGGACAGTGACTTGATCTCAATGCATCATTTAACTGCTTTCTTCAATACACCTGTTTTACCAAAACCAGCCTCATTGTTGTTTTTCACTCTACTGACTTATTTTCCAGCTTTCAGTAGCTTGCGGACTTAATGACTTTGGCGCACAGTTTGATTAGCATTGGGTTTCTCAGCACTCAGACTCATTAGGCCCAACAAACCGAAATGAATGTGAGAGAGGCAGGGTCTATTTCTGTTCAAGTACACAAATACACTTATCAATCCAACATGTTGTCTGCTCTTTTACACAGAGAAGTAGACTTGCTGTTATGGAGCACTTCCTTCCATTACCACCCACAACTTGCCCATCTAGTCACACTATTGATTATTTGTGGGGGATGTGATGTAGCATGAAAAGTTGGATTCCAGAGATGCAGTACAACCTAAAAAATCTAGCTGTGTATTTACCCAAGTTCCACAAGTTAGCCTGTTATTTGATTTGCAATAAACTACACCAGGGGTCACCAACCTTTTTGAAACCAAGGGCTACTTCTTGGGTACTGATTAATGCGAAGGGCTACCAGTTAGATACACACTTAAATAAATTGCCAGTAGTAGCCAATTTGCTCAATTTACCTTTAACTCTGTTAATAATTGATGATATTTATGTTTGTGGAAACACTGATCATCTTAATGATTTCTCAAAATAAATATATATATAGAAACAAATATCAATATGCAACACTATTTTTATATTTTCTCTAAGTGCACATTTTTCAAATTGAACATTTTCAAATGATCACTTCTAAGACAGTCTTGTGAAATCACAATATCCCATTTTAACTAGCTAGCCACTAACATTTTTTAACAAATCATGAATTACTTTGCACCATGTTTGTACAAATAACTCATGTAAAATACAAAAGTAAACTCAAATTTTTAAATCATGTCACACTTTGAACTGGACACCAAATCTGTTATCTGTTTGTCAGTTAGTGGGAAGCCTGGCATTGCATGCTGTTAACTAGTGTGTTGTACTCTGGTGTGTAACTTGACACTGCAACTCTGAGTGAGTCTTGCAGATGTGCATCAGTGAGGCGTGTTCTGTTTGTTCTTGATGAAGTTCATGTCAGAAAAGGCTGATTCACAAAGATAAGATTTTTCCTCAATGTTTGCGGAACCTTAATCTTTTGGACATATTTTCACAGCAATCTGGCCTTAAGTTTAATTATGATAAATGTAAAATGTTAAGGATCGGAAATCTAAAGGGAACGTCCTTTCGAATGGAATGCAAAGTGCCTGTTTTGTGGACAGATGGACCAGTTAACATACTTGGTGTTGTCCCACAAAATCTGGAAGATTTAGGCTCAGTAAATTATAATCGACTAAGAAAGCTGGACAAAATTATGCAATTATGGAAAGGGAAATCCCTAACCTTGTATGGTAAAATGTCTATTGCCAACTCGTTAATTATTCCTCAATTTATTTGTTTTTGTCATTACCAGCTCCATCACAAAACTTTTTTAAGATTTATGAGCGGAGGGTCTTCGATTTTGTCTGGAACGGCAAACCAGAAAAGATTAAAAGAGGTTTTGTACAAAGGGTATGAATATGGGGGCCTGAAACTTCTCAACCTTGAAGCTATGTGTCTGTCTTTAAAAGCATCAATTGTTCCAAAGATGTATTTAAACATTGAGTGGTACACAAATGTCCTGTTGGACAAAAAACATGAACTGTATCAAAAGAAATTGTATCCTTTTTTACAAGTGATCCCCTCCCAGAGAGTCTGCTGGGAAACATGGCGGGGTTCATAAAGGAAACAATCCACTCATAGTGGTGTTTTCAATTTTATGTGCCAGAAAAAAGAGACGATATTTTGCAGCAGTTAATATGGATGAACTCTAATATTGTAATAGATGGAAAGCCTTTCTTTTGGAAAAATATGTTTGAAAGAGGAATCATTTTTGTCAATGATATTATCAATGAGAATGGTAAAATTATGAAGTATGATGAATTTAGAGCTATGTATGGTGATGCTTGCTCAAGCTTTTCATTTTATCAACTAACTGGAGTAATTGGGAAAAGATGGAAACAAATAATTAATTATGGAACTACTAAATTATTAGTTTGTAAACCTCTAATAAGAAATTCTAGTTGGCAAAAAGGAACTAAAATAAATAGAAACATATATAATTTGTATTTAATAAAGAAATCTTTGAAAGCTGCCTCATACAACACAAATGGAAAATGGGAGGACTTTTTTGACTGCCCGTTGCCATGGGATGCCATATTCAAACTAATCTATAAAACCACTATCGATGTGCAAAATCGTTATTTTCAAATTAAAATTATTTATAACTTCTTACCCACAGGGAAAATGTTAAAATTATGGAATATGACAGAGTCAGATGATTGCCAATTTTGTTGTCAGGAGCCTGAATCCACCCTGCATTTGTTTTGGTATTGTCATATTGTGTCTTTGTTTTGGGTGGAAGTTGAAAAAATGTGTTTAAGGATTGGTTTGTTTATGAAGCTTAATGTGGTTTCTGTTATTTTAGGAGAGTTCATTGACAATCATGATTTACTCAATTTAATTATAGTACTCGGTAAAATGTTTATTTTTAAGGCCAAAAACAGATATTCACTTAGTATTACTTTCTTGAAAACATTTATTCAGTATTTTCTAACTTTAGAAAGTTACATGGTTGAAAACGATAATGATGCCAAAAAACATTTAAAAAAACATGAGAAGTCCTCAAAGGCTTATTTTGAAAGTATAATTATGTTTATAGATTATATGATATCTGTTGTTGTGTTCCCTAATTTGAGTGACCTGGACATAATTTGGACTGTACATAAATGCTTATTTTGAAAATGTAATTTTGTTTATAAATTATATGCAATCTGTTGTGTTCCCTAATTTTTTTCTGTGTACATGAATGAAGGTGTGTGTTGCTGAGTCCGGCTTGGACATTATCTGGACTGGGCCTGGTTTAAAAAACCCTTTAAACAAATCTAATTTCATTGACAACCTGGTCTGTTGAAGATAAGGCCCTTTTTAAAAAAAATAAAATAAGATAAATAAATAAAAAACATTTTCTTGGATAAAAAAGAAAGTAAAACAATATAAAAATAATTACATAAAAAATAGTAATTAATGAAAATGTTAGTGGACCAGCAGCCTATACAATCATGTGTGCTTCAGGGACTGTGTCCCTTGCAGATGTGTTGTCTATGTTGTGGGAACCAGAATATTGGTAGCAGAAAGAAATAACCCCTTTTGTGTGAGTGGGTGTGGATGAGTGTGCATGGGGGAGGTTGTTTGAGTTTATGCACTGATTGGAAGTGTATCTTGTGTTTTTTCTATGTAGATTTAATTAAAAAAATTTTTTTTTTTTTTTTTTAATTTTTATTTTTATTTTTTTTTTTTTTAGAACAGGCCCGCGGGCGACTCATCTGGTCCTTACGGGCGACCTGGTGCCCGCGGGCACCGCGTTGGTGACCCCTGAACTACACCATCTTCAACCCAATTGTGAGTCAAAAAAACTGAATTTGTAATGTTTTTGTAGTACAGAGCAATAACCCACAGATGCTTGCCTTGTGAGAGAATGTATTACATTACAGCCCATATGTGAACAATTGACAAGCTCAAAGCAGACCACTTGCAATATTTAAGCACATCACCGGGGACAATTGACTGGACTTAGACCACTTTGGTAGATGAGCTTTTGATCCATTAAAGTGTTATACATGGGTGGGGGAGGGGTTTCACTGTGTGCCACACATCTCCTCCACCTCTGGTCAGCAATTGTTTTTGGTGGGCACTGTCCATGATGCTGAAATCAGTTTTGGCCAACATCCCTGTAATAAATCATGGGTTATTGCACAGTACCTGGGAACATTACTGGTCCATTTCCCGGGTGTCTGTTTACTGTCTTAGAAAATGAATAAGCCAATGTTTTTGTTGCAATTCACCAGTGGGCTATAACAGGCAGATTGAGTGCATAATAAATCTGTGATGCTCCAAAGTACACTTGGGCTTTTACGTTGCAGAGCACATGCAGCGGGACATGCTGTGAAGACTATAATGATGCATCGGCGCATCCGCATCCTTCAGTGAGTGACTCGTCTCTCCAGCATCCGGTCTCTTCTATAGACTGACTGGATTGCTTACAACCATGTCCTCAGTGTTTGCTGTCCTCACAGTTTTCTCCACCCTTGGCACGTCTGTTTACTCCATCCAGAGATGCGGATTTGCAATTTGCCGCGATGACCAAGAATGCTGTCCCCAGGGAAACGCCACCGCCAGCGAGGGCACCTGTTGCAACCGCTTGGAGGATAAGACGTACTACCACGTTGCCATGGTGACTCGCAAACTTTCCGGTGTTCTGATTATGCTCCTTCTATTTGCGTTGGGATACTTGGTGCAGCGAGTGTTGTGTTCCAGATCCAGACAGCTCAACCCGGCGCACAGCGGCGACTCGGCTGTTGCAACCTCTCAGGAGCTGCTAGTGGGGAGCTCCACACCAGACAGCCTCCTGGACTGTGGAACCACGGCTCAACTTCCCACATATGAGCAGTGCAAACATCTGCCAACATATGAGGAGACTGTACGGTACGGACAGCCCAATTCCTCTTTTGGACAAACTACCTGATATGGAACACTTATCTTTTTCCCCCAATTTAAAGAGACTTGTTACACTTGGATCTACGTAAAAGAATTGTTGTCTTGTCAGCAGGAGTAGTTTGGCATGACTTCCTGATGAGCTTGATGCTGCATAGGTAGCAATCTGACTATAATGGCTCTGCTAATGTTGATGAATAATTTACAACACCTGACAGCAGATCTGTAATAAACTGTTAATAACTTTGGATTTTCCTCTGTTTCAGCTTTAGATGAACCCCAACATATACCGCTTAAGCTTTTTTGGCCAATTATGTCTCTAACACACAAAGGATTTGACTCAGACTGTGCTCAATGTAAGAATGTCATTCAGGTATATGAGATGTATACATTTTGTCAGAGTAGTTTTCCTATTAGAGGTTGTGCAGGGAAATTGCATTTTACTGTGAGCTGTAGCTAATGTTTTTAAAATAAAGTAACCATAAAAATTATAACTACTATATGTATACAGCTTTTACTATTGATACAGCAACTGTATCATCAATAATAACTTTAAATCCATTGGTCAAGTTCATTAATTGTGTAATTAATATTGGCTTGGAGTATATACTGTATTTATGTGTGTATGTATATATATTTTTAATTAAAAATAATGGATTAGATTTATATAGTGCTTTCCCATCTAGATACTCAAAGTGCTCAGAGATGTGAGAATCCATTATTTATTCACTCCGTGCGTGCGTGTGCTCCCCGCCTCTTGCCATCCAAATCACTGCCGTTGTGTCCTTGAGCAGGACACTTCACCCTTTCCCCCAGTGCCGCTCACACTGGTGAATGAACGATAGGTGGTGGTCGGAGGGGCCGTAGGCGCAAACTGGCAGCCACACGTCAGTCAGTCTACCCCAGGGCAGCTGTGGCTACAAATGTAGCTTACCACCACCAGGTGTGAATGAATGATGGGTTCTCACTTCTCTGTGAAGCGCTTTGGGTGTCTAGAAAAGCGCTATAAAAATCGAATGTATTATGTGTGTGTGTGTATATATATATATATATATATATATATATATATATATATATATATATATATATATATATATATATATATATATATATATATATATATATATATATATATATATATATATATATATATATATATATATATATCTCACACTCTCTCTCACACTCTCAGAGTACAGGCCAAAAGTTTGGACACACCTTTTCTTCATTCAATGTGTTTTCTTTATTTTCATGACTATTTACATTGTAGATTGTCACATCAAAACTATGAATGAACACATGTGGAGTTCTGTACTTAACATAAAAAGGTGAAATAGCTGAAAACATGTTTTATATTCTAGTTTCTTCAAAATAGCCACCCTTTGCTCTGATTACTGCTTTGCACACTCTTGGCATTCTCCCAATTAGCTTCAAGAGGTAGTCACCTAAAAGGTTTTCACTTCACAGGTGTGCTTGAAGCTCATTATCAGTATCACATTACAGTCCATGTGATATCTTATCACACACTCCATTTAATGGCAGCTCAGTGTTTGGCCCACATGATATGCTTTACTTTTACGGAATTAGTCTGCATATGAAATGGGAATTGAGGTGTTGGCTTGAGGAACCGAAATGTATGTGAGGGAATGTTTACATTTCTTTTTGGAGTTTAAATATTCATGAAATGTAGTTTATATTCATTGATTGAGGAACAAAAAAGCAATAACTTCTTATTGGATGAGGTCAAGCGAGAACTAGAATTGTAATGTTGATGACCACAGTTTATTCCACAAAGCATCTTCTGACTTCTGAACACTTATGTCTTTAATCAATGATATTATCCAAATTGAATATACATGTATATTATGTTTGTATCTATATTATGAGAACAGCCCACACACAAACCAATATACTATATTTGTGGCATACATACTTAAGGTATTTTTTCTAAGCTTATCCGCCCCTGCATGATTTAAAAAAAAAAGCATTTTCAAACAAGTGGAGGAGTTCAAGTACCTCGGAGTGTTGTTCACAAGTGAGGGAAGAGTGGATCGTGAGATCGACAGGCGGATCGGTGCGGCGTCTTCAGTAATGCAGACGCTGTATCGATCCGTTGAGGTGAACAAGGAGCAGAGCCGTAAGGCAAAGCTCTCAATTTACCGGTCGATCTACGTTCCCATCTTCACCTATGGTCATGATCTTTGAGTTATGACCAAAGGACAAGATCACGGGTACAAGCGGCCGAAATGAGTTTCCTCTGCCGGGTGATGGGGCTCTCCCTTAGAGATAGGGTGAGAAGATATGTTATCCGGGAGGAGTTTAGAATAAAGTCGCTGCTCCTCCACGTGGAGAGGAACCAGATGAGGTGGTTCGGGCATCTGGTCAAGATGCCACCCTAGGGAGATGTTTAGGGCACGTCTGACCGGTAGGAGGCCACGGGGAAGACCTAGGACACGTTGGGAAGACTTTAGCTGTGTCCAAATTCAGGGTCTGCATCCTTCGGAGGACCCGGCCTATGCAGCCTCAGAAGGCTGGACTTTCGGAGGCATCTCCGAAGGATGCGTCGCCCGTTAAATGGGATAGTCTAGATCTGGGTTGAACAAAGGTGCGCAAAGCATCTTGGGATATGGGAGGCCACAAAGGATAGTCGTGGTGCATTCGCCGAATACAGGGAAAAGTATGCGCATTTGGAGGAGCCTTCGAATTTGAATGAATTGGGACAGCCTTCATGTGACGTAAGCGGCCTTCAAATTCGCCCTTCGAAGGATGAAGACCCTGAATTAGGACAAAGCTTATGTCTCCTGGCTGGCCTGGGAACACCTCGGGATCCCCCAGCAGGAGCTGGACCAAGTGGCTGGGGAGAAGGAAATCTGGGCTTCTCTGCTTAGGCTGCTGCCCCCGCGACCCCACCTCGGATAAGCGGAAGAAGATGGATGCCATTTTCAAACATTTGGTAAAAGGTTTTGTAAAACATTACATACATTTTTAATTTTTTTTGTAGTATTTACAAAGTGTTTGAAACAGTTCTAAAGAAGAGCGCTGGAAGTAATTTAGTTGAGGCGTGCGACACTCATGTAATGGTAAAAAATGAAGGATTGAGGGACTGCTTTACAATTTTCCAAAAGGTTAGATAGTCACAATTTACATATTGGCTCTTTTTATCTTGTCATAGTGCAGTTTTGTTGTATTTGGAGAACACTTAACAGTCTGCAAGTTGTCCCCGAGTCACGCTGTAGTTGCTATATTTGGTCAGAGCAATTTAATGGCGGGATAAATAAATGACTGTTTGATCAATGGTGATGACGTCATTGTCCCCAGTCAACGTACAGACTTGGCTCGGATGTAATTGACGGTGCCTTTGATGTTTTCTTTGACGGCGGCCGCAGAGTCTGACGGCAGTTTGACCATGTGACTGACCCGCCGGAGGGCCTCGTCCAGTCCGCCTCCCGTCGCGGCCGAGCACGCCTGGACGAACCATTCCCGCTCCCCGCAGATCCTCCTCAGGTTGAAGGCGTCTTTGAGCTCGGTGACCGTCATGGCGCCGGCGACGTCCTGCTTGTTGGCGAGGACGAGGAGCGGACGCTCCCGCAGTTGTTCGCTCCTCAGCGTCTTCTCCAGCTCCTTGCGCGCCTCGTCCAGGCGATGGCGGTCCGCGCTGTCCACCACGAAGACCACGGCCGCGGTGTCCTGGTGGTAGCCCCCCCAGTGGCGGCGCATCTCCGCCTGGCCGCCCACGTCCCACACGGTCAGGGCGATGTTCTTGCGCTGCCGCTTCACGTCCAGCATTTCCACGTTGAAGCCCACGGTGGGCACGGTGCTGAAGGCCGACTTGTGTTTCAGTTTGTACAGGAGGGTCGACTTCCCCGCGTTGTCCAGACCGAGGAGCAGGACCCGGATCTCGGCTTGTGTGCTCCCCCGCTGGCCCATTCAGAAGACGGCGACAGGTAAACTGTGAAGGCGTTGCTCAACTTTTTACCTAGTGGCATGTCGGTAAGGTGTGTACATATGTGCTCTGACGTCATGTAATATCCTGAATAGTTGAACCATTAGCTGAGCTGGTAAGGGCAAAGTAACACTTGGTGACCATAAAATCAATATTGACGTCAACACAGAATCTGCATACTTGCCAATATTGAGACCTCCGAATTAGGTAGATTGGGGGGGGCGTGGTTAAGGGGGGAGGAGTATATTTATAGCTGCAATTCACTGAAATTCAAGTATTTCTATTATATATATATATATATATATATATTAGGCTGACCATATTGTGAAATCCCAAAAAGAGGACACATATATGCGTGCCAAGGCGGGCAGCGACTAGGTGAACACTTGCCAATGATACTCGAACTTGCTTTATAAATAATATATTTACTTAAATAAAGCATTTTTTCTCCTCTGTTGACAGCAGTGTTGGCGCTAGGAATTTTCAAAATGTCCCAGGGACCCCATCAAGTCATAAAAATGGGGTCCCACAGTAAATTTTTGGGGTCCCACTTTTTTGTAAGCGTTTTGAAAACAAATGACAAATGCATTATCCTGTTATATCTCACATTCTATATTGTGTTTCGGGAAAAGGTTGTCATAAACGTTACTTAATTCATTAAAAAAGATAATACAAAATAAAACAAATGTGTATACATATGTAAATGTATTCAGTTATAAACATTCATTGACTTTCTTCTTTCCTTCATGGATCTAAACTTTACCGCTGCTGGTAGTTTTTTCTATGTTTTTATTTAATAAGTTGTAGGTGTATTTATTTCAGTATAAAAGTGTAAAAAGTGTTTTGCTTGGGTCATGAAATGATGATAATGGTGTGCCAGGGCATACATACATTTTATATTTAACGCTTAAATCTCTGGAGTCTACATCAACTTCAGATCTATTCCTCATTTCAAAATGTTTTAGTTTTTTTTATGTTGTTTTTTTTGTTTGTTTGTTTTCCGCCCTTTTTTGTCGAACAAAACTGTTTTTTATGGCAAAAACACAAAATATGCAAAATCTTCCACCAAAAATAGTTTTCAAAGTGGAATATTTGATGTGAAGTAATCAGAACCTTTGATAGGTCAATAATTCATAATAACATTGATTTTGATTCAATATTATGTTTTGAGCAATGACAGTTTGAAAGAAAAAAAAACAGCTTTGTTTTATTAGTCAACATTGCAACTTTTTCAAAATTACATTTCACCTTTAAGCTTTTTTATTTCACTTTTGTTATGTTTTTGTTTTGTTTTAATAGTATTTTTAGAATGTGCTGTGGGCCTTTAAAACATTAGATGTGGGCCACAAATGGTAAAAAAATAAAAATAAAAAATAAATAATCCGCGTCCTTTCTGATTTCAATGCGTTAAAAAGACACATAAAGTGCGTTAACGCCAACACTGCTTGACAGTATAACAAAATAAGTCACACTTATATTCTGTAACATTCACAGTTTTGGAAAAAAAAGTGTAGAGGTAGAAATATTCAAAATAACCTCTTGTATATAATGTAAACATAAATAATGCCTTAAAACAAGTTAATTAAATTTAAAAAAAAAACAGCAGACGAGCTCTCGCCCTGCACAGCTGTTTTGTGCTTTGTAGTGTCGATATATGGGCCTGTAGATCTTTGGCCCCTTTATTTGCCACAGATACATATGTTCCTGCTTTGCACACAGTGCATTCTGCTTCCCATGTGTCACGGCCAGGACGAAAACACGAATACTTTTCCCTCAAATCATCCGTGAAGTTTCATTCACGTTTCGCATTTCTTGTTCTCATGTCTCTCTCCACTCACTAGCTCTCTCGCTCTGTGTCTCTGCCACTCCCTCATGAATGTTGCTAGTGCGCACACCTTCAATTTTTTTTTTTAACCCCTTCTTAACTTAACCCTGGACGTACATTGAAAATACGCGCAACCCTAATTCAAAATGCCGGACATTTGAGGCATTTAAGAAACCCCGCCCGGACACCCCCGCAAAAGAGGACATGTCCGGGGAAAAGAGGACGTATGGTCAGCCTAATATATATATATATATATATATATATATATATATATATATATATATATATATATATATATATATATATATATATATATGTATATATATATAAATACTTGAATTTGCACTGAAATTCAAGTATTTTATTTATATATATATATATATATATATATATATATATATATATATATATATATATATATATATATATATATATATAAAATAAATACTTGAATTTGCACTGAAATTCAAGTATTTTATTTATATATATATATATATATATATATATATATATATATATATATATATATATATATATATATATATATATATATATATATATATATATAATAAAAATACTTGAATTTCAGTGTTCATTTATTTACACATATACACACACACATAACACTCCTCTCTACTCATTGTTGTATTTGAGAGTGCAATGCTTTGCAGCCAGTAGCACAGCCTTTGAAGGAGCATAGGTGAAATTTAATTTGCAGGAAAGGAGTGAGTTTAGGGGTGAATTGCCCATCCTCGTTCTATTCTCTGTCACTATCTTTGTTTGGACATCACTACTTGCCGTAGTTTTGAAGCAATGCATGATGGGAATCCGGATGTTGTGTGTCAGTGTATTAACGTGCCGGCTGGAATAAACGCACGCTGAGAAATAGCTCCGTGCCTGCCTACTTTATGGGTTATAGATAAACCTATGCATAACGGAGACATATATAATAGTCTCCTTCTTGTATTGTGTGCAGTTGCGCACTGAGCTCCAAAAGCCGTAGATGTTATAACGTGACTGGGCCGGCACGAAAAGCGGACGTGACGACAGGCTGTCCTCACTCAGGTCCGGCTGGAAATCGGGAGAAATTCGGGAGAATGGTTGTCTCGGGAGAGGCGCTGAAATTCGGGAGTCTCCCGGAAAATTCGGTAGGGTTGGCAAGTATGACACAGAAAAGGCTACAAAACACTAAAAGTGTCATGTATAACAAGAGGGTCTTATAACCCTTAGCATTCAAAGAGACTTGTTGGTACCTGGTACCATAACTATGAGGTGAGCTATGTCACAATTGCATTATGCTGTACTACTTGGTCCTCCTTCACCCTGCAGGTCAATTCCTATTTTTTTGTTCTGCCCACATGCAATCTGTAGCGGATTTTTTTCATGTCAACGTGAACATGTGCAATTTTGAATTTTTCAAATCTGACCCAGACCTCTTTTCGTATATGTGGATATAAATTGTGTGGGTGTGTATGTATATATATATATATATATATATATATATATATATATATATATATATATATATATATATATATATATATATATATATATATATATATATATATATATATATATATATATATATATAATTAGTACAGTAATGAAAACACAGTTGCTCTACTAACTGTACTGTACTTGCTGCTTACTTAAAAAAAAAAAAAACACTTTCACTATTTGAGTAGCTTTTGTTCTGCCATTTGAGTACTGGCGAGCGATCTCTGAATCCGGGAACATATCCTTCACGGATTTGTTGAAAACATCCGCAAATAAGAACGGAATGTTGCTTGCAAGGTGGCCCAAAATACTGCGTGGCCGCCACCTTGTGCTTCTCTGACCGTTCATGAGTGACTATATCCATTCGGCCACCGTGTTATGGTTTATAGATAAACCTATGGATAACAGAGACATATAATAGTCTCCTTTTCAGGTGAGAGGACGCTAAAGGCAGTGCCTTTAAGGTACGCCCCCAATATTGTTTTTCCGGCTGGAAATTTGGGATATTACAACTTGCCGTAGTTTTGAAGCAATGCATGATGGGAATCCGGATGTTGTGTGTCAGTGTATTAACGTGCCGGCTGAGAAATAGCTCTGTGCCTGCCTACTTTATGGGTTATAGATAAACCTATGGATAACGGAGACATATATAATAGTCTCCTTTTTTAAGGCACGCCCCCAATATAGTTGTCCGGCCGGAAATCGGGAGATTTTCGGGAGAATGGTTGTGCCGGGAGATTTTCGGGAGAGGCACTGAAATTCGTGAGTCTCCCGGAAAATTCGGGAGGGTTGGCAAGTATGCTCATATGGCCCCCTTCCGGGGTGGATCTCGCGGGAGGGGGAGGTGGGGGGTTAATCATTTTGCAATGCAGCCTGCAGAAAATTATGGAAAGCGCCACTCTACGTAGCAACTGACAAGATTTTCAATTTGTTTTGTCACGATTCAATGTATCAGGTAAACCTCGACAAATGGGGCCATATGAATGACCTTCTTACTGTATGCGATGCGACTGCAGTGTGATCTCTCACGCGCCGGTTGCACTCATCTGACCAGAACGTCGTTAAAAAACTGATAATCGTTTGTGATAATTCCTGGCCAAAATAGATGGTTACAAAATGAGCGGAAAACACGTGCAAATAATGTTTTGGGAATTCACGTAAATGTTCCTCCACTCATGCTGGCCGACACGCTCTTTGGAGCAGACGTGAAAGGAAAATGTTCCACAAACTACACGAGCCAAAATACTTGCCCTGCACTTTCTTAGTCTTCTACACGCAACAATTCACTTCACAAAATGTGGACTTTAATTGCTCAGAACCCTTGAAATTATGTGCCAAGACTGACAGGACTAGATTTAAAGCCAAGTTTACTTCGGTAAACACTAAAGTCATGTTTGCACGCAGGTCAGATCGCATTCACCTTAGACAGCGACATTTTTGGTAATGTAAACAACTACGTCAAAAGATTGGATTTGACCAAAAAAAACAACATGATCATTTAGCATGTTGATACCATGCATGGAGTATCACTTTGGCAGTCATTGATAAGAACATGAATACCTTGGTGTTTAAGTCTGTCTTTTTTCGGTGACATGTAGGGCTCTTATTGTGAAGGCCGATCTGACTGGTGTGAAAAAGAGAACTCTTAAGAGTGGGTGTGTTTGAATGAAAAGTTGTAAGTGTTGGTCGACTTCCTTCCTGCTGAGCTTACCAGATCCCCGCTAGTTTGGAGCGATTTAATACACGCATATTTCTGGTGAAAAGCGTCACTCTCCACTTGCTTCCTGCACTGACCGTAGCTTTTACTCTGTGTGTCGCTGAGAAAAATGTTAACACCGTCAGTCGTTCAAACAAAAAACAAACAAACAAAAAAAAAAACTTGCTTTCTTCTTGCCTTCTCATTTTTCTGCTCCACTTGTTAGCTGTGCTTTATCTTTATAAAAACCTAATAACCGCACCAAAAAGTTTGATTCGGTCGGTCTACTGGAATCAAGTCTGCGCATCAATTTTGAAGCACACAGATTAGGACAAGAAAAACATTATTAAATACAAGAATTTTTTTTAAATTTTTTTAATGAGACATTTTGGGGCGCCCGTGTTTGTAATAGTTAGTCCGCCTGGTCCAGTGGTCTGACGAGCTGGCACACAGGAAAATCCTCCCAGTGGAAATAGAAATGGTCAAATCTAGACTGTTGATATTGTAAAGCCTTTCACTATACAGGCAATTTTTACGTTCCAAACAGTCGTACTAATGTAAAAAATAGTTAATGACAGTATAATATTTAAAAATAAATAAGCCTGCTTCAACTTCTGCGCTTTTCGACGAGCACGCAGAGGAAGGATGACTGTCACATGAGCAATGTTGTACTGAGACATGTTGAACTGCTTCACATGGAAAGTGCGGTGAAATATTAGTTAGTAATTTAGGTCGCATTAAGTGCCATCTATGGTCATAACATTATTTTCACTGGTAACCCTGATATCATTCTACATGCTTACTAAACTGAAGTCTTGCAAGACATCAAGTGCAGTAATGGTGAGGTTTTATGGAGGCCATATGTTCTCCCCAAACATTTGAACAGGCGTTTAAATACTGGGGTCCCACAATTGGAGTGTATAGGAGTGTCTTAAGTGGTCAACACTGTAAGCCAGCTAGTTCAATATAATTGTGACTTTTGCATGTACTGACATTCACTGAATTATTTTTACTATGTACTCTTCAGTTTTTCCTATGTGGCCCTTGGGGGCCATCCCTGTATACGGTCAGAACAGACATGCTTTCTGAAGTCATTACAATTGATAACTGATCGCGTGAAATGGTTTTGTCACTGGAATAGTACTTTCTTATTAATATACAAACACCGTTTCCATATGAGTTGGGAAATTGTGTTAGATGTAAATATAAACGGAATACAATGATTTGCAAATCCTTTTCAACCCATATTCAATTGAATGCACTACAAAGACAAGATATTTGATGTTCAAACTCATAAACTTAGAATTTCATGGCTGCAACACGTGCCAAAGTAGTTGGGAAAGGGCATGTTCACCATTGTGTTACATGGCCTTTCCTTTTAACAACACTCAGTAAACGTTTGGGAACTGAGGAGACACATTTTTTAAGCTTCTCAGGTGGAATTCTTTCCCATTCTTGCTTGATGTACAGCTTAAGTTGTTCAACAGTCCGGGGGTCTCCGTTGTGGTATTTTAGGCTTCATAATGCGCCACACATTTTCAATGGGAGACAGGTCTGGACTACAGGCAGGCCAGTCTAGTACCCGCACTCTTTTACTATGAAGCCACGTTGATGTAACACGTGGCTTGGCATTGTCTTGCTGAAATAAGCAGGGGCGTCCATGGTAACGTTGCTTGGATGGCAACATATGTTGCTCCAAAACCTGTATGTACCTTTCAGCATTAATGGCGCCTTCACAGATGTGTAAGTTACCCATGTCTTGGGCACTAATACACCCCCATACCATCACAGATGCTGGCTTTTCAACTTTGCGCCTATAACAATCCGGATGGTTCTTTTCCTCTTTGGTCCGGAGGACACGACGTCCACAGTTTCCAAAAACAATTTGAAATGTGGACTCTTCAGACCACAGAACACTTTTCCACTTTGTATCAGTCCATCTTAGATGAGCTCAGGCCCAGCAAAGCCGACGGCGTTTCTGGGTGTTGTTGATAAACGGTTTTCGCCTTGCATAAGAGAGTTTTAACTTGCACTTACAGATGTAGCGACCAACTGTAGTTACTGACAGTGGGTTTCTGAAGTGTTCCTGAGCCCATGTGGTGATATGCTTTACACACTGATGTCGCTTGTTGATGCAGTACAGCCTGAGGGATCGAAGGTCACGGGCTTAGCTGCTTACGTGCAGTGATTTCTCCAGATTCTCTGAACCCTTTGATGATATTACGGACCGTAGATGGTGAAATCCCTAAATTCCTTGCAATAGCTGGTTGAGAAAGGTTTTTCTTAAACTGTTCAACAATTTGCTCACGCATTTGTTGACAAAGTGGTGACCCTCGCCCCATCCTTGTTTGTGAATGACTGAGCATTTCATGGAATCTACTTTTATACCCAATCATGGCACCCACCTGTTCCCAATTTGCCTGTTCACCTGTGGGATGTTCCAAATAAGTGTTTGATGAGCATTCCTCAACTTTATCAGTATTTATTGCCACCTTTCCCAACTTCTTTGTCACGTGTTGCAGGCATCAAATTCTAAAGTTAATGATTATTTGCAAAAAAAAAAAAATGTTTATCAGTTTGAACATCAAATATGTTGTCTTTGTAGCATATTCAACTGGATATGGGTTGAAAATGATTTGCAAATCATTGTATTCCGTTTATATTTACATCTAACACAATTTCTCAACTCATATGGAAACTGGGTTTGTATTTCTTTTAATTCAATGAATATCATCTGCTTCCTTTTAACACTCACTCTCTTCCTTCCGCCGGTTGAAAAACAAAGTTATGTTTTTAGAAACTAATGCTGGCGGGTAAGACCAGATGTTTTAATGGGGGTGACTTTGGCGGTATAGCTCGGTTGGTAGAGTGGCCGTGCCAGCAACTTGAGGGTTGCAGGTTCGATTCCCGCTTCCGCCATCCTAGTCACTGCCGTTGTGTCCTTGGGCAAGACACTTTACCCACCTGCTCCCAGTGCCACCCACACTGGTTTAAATGTAACTTAGATATTGGGTTTCACAATGTAAAGCGCTTTGAGTCACTTGAGAAAAAGCGCTATATAAATGTAATTCACTTCACTTCACTTCATTAGCTACACCAACTCATGGCATGTTTGCTTGCAACTTACAGCATAACAATTTGTCGAGACAGCTCTTACCTCAAAACCCTTAAGTTGGGGCAATCTTGAACTGAGGTAGCAGTAATTAGGCATATTGGAAAAATGAGGGACAGAAATCTTTTTTGACACTTCTAAGGCATTAATGGCCCATGTGTTCATTGCATTGTCATGTTCGAGTGAATAGGGCTGTAACTAAATACGTACTACCTTTGTGACAGGTGTAACAATGAGCTGTTTTTATACTCCATTGAACCTTTTCAAAAATCATCTCAGCCTCGCCATGACCGTGGAATGCAAGGAATACAAAAGCAGAAGTTATCAATCCTTTGTTGTCTACATATGTTTAAATAAACTTCAACATGTCCAAAGCGGTCATGAAATGTGTGGCATTTATTAGTGAGTGAACGGGTGTGTGTGTGCACAGAGCATAAAAAGTTGGAGAAGAACATGAATGTATTTTACTTGTGTACGGTAATTACAATCAAGTTCGACAACATTTAGGCGTGTACTAACCTCAGACACATGACAAGAAAATAATTATCCGGGGAGTGTCCACGCCCTTAAAAAAAAGAACACTTCACAGTTTTATTCAACTTGAGGGGGAAAAGAATCCCATAGGAAATGTTCAATAACTTTGACCATTTTCAAACAAAGTATATTCCAGTTTCTTAAACGGTCTGCAATCAAGCAACTTTGACCCTCTGAAGACTTTCTGAAAAACTTGTTATTGACACCATCCCTACAGTCCACATCCAGATGAACTTCAAAGTAAATGTGCCAACAAAGATAAATAAATAAATAAACATGAAGGTGTTTACCTGAACACAGTATAGCTGTCTTCAGTGTAAACAACCACTCAATAATAAGCTCCATGGTGGAATAAAGAAGCGGATGTTTTCCAAAACTGAGCTCCTTTCCCGCTTCCCCCTCAGGCTTCATGTTCTCCTTGGTGAACAATGACCATGTCAATGTCTCACATAACAAAATCAATAAATGTCATCCAGCCACTCTTGGATCTGTAAAAGGGCGCAGCTCGACGCACTTATTGATGACAAATCCGAAGGAAACACAAATTGTGTTCATCTTCGCTTGATTCAATTGCTGTTGCCAAACGTGCATCAAGTTCTGGTCCGTATCTCTTTGGGCTTCACCCACACGCCACCTGTGGGGTTGTCCATGACATACACCAGCCCCTCTGTGGTGTCCCGGCGGCAGCCCGCCGGTCTCTGTGCCGGCTTTTGGCCGACCGCCCTCTGGATGCAGACGACATGGCCCTGAGAAAAAGAGGACGACAAATCCACCGTGCCAAAACGCTGGAAAATCACTCGAGCGTCTGCTGGGGATTTAGAACCTTGCTGACCCATAATTGATGAATCCCAACTTGTCCAAAGACTCCAAAAAGCTGTTTCAGCCCTGTTAGGTTTGGCTGCCTTCTTTTAAAGGTGGTGTCCTTGACTCACTTGTGAAGGCTCACTTCCAGAAAAGATTGCACTGAAGTGTTCCCGGCAAGCACTAGCGTGACGCTGTTGCTTTTATGGTCACCAGACACTTGAATGTTCAAAGCGGTCTCTGGTTTTGGTCTCGTCCGGACTATTCTGAGTCCGTCCACCTGGTACAAGCTGTCAATTGGACGTGCAAGGATGAAGAGGTGTTGGGTTACCTTGCTTATGTGTGCCTTGCTGACGTTGTTTATGGTCAGGCAGACAGTCACCACTGTTAATGCTGTTCTATTAACTTCATTCAATACTCCGGAAGCCGTTCTCTACTTCTACTGTGCATCAATCTGTGCCTGTATATGGAGAAGCAAGGTTGGAGGAAGAATGCTTATTACTGTACACGCTTGAGCTCGGCAGTGGGTATAGTCTACAAAATTTAAAAAATCTGGGGCCAAGTCAATACGAATTGTCATCGACGTGTGTGTGTCTGTGTGTGCATGCAACCCCCTGACGTAGTTCTTATCAACTCCACAAGATGGCGGCAGCTGAATTCGGACATGTGATTTGAACTTAAAGGCCTACTGAAACCCACTACTACCGACCACGCAGTCTGATAGTTTATATATCAATGATGAAATCTTAACATTGCAACACATGCCAATACGGCCGGGTTAACTTATAAAGTGCAATTTTAAATTTCCCGGGAAACTTCCGGCTGAAAACGTCTAGGTATGATGACGTTTGCGCGTGACGTCAAGGGTTGAAGCGGAAGTATTGGGACACCATTGTATCCCAATACAAACAGCTCTGTTGTCATCGCAAAATTCCACAGTATTCTGGACATCTGTGTTGGTGAATCTTTTGCAATTTGTTCAATTAACAATGGAGACCGCAAAGAAGAAAGCTGTAGGTGGGATCGATGTATTAGCGGCTGGCTACAGCAACACAACCAGGAGGACTTTGAGTTGGATAGCAGACGCGCTACCGTGAGTACAGCTTTGGCTTCCAAACATTTGATCGCTTGCCCGTACGTGCGTGTCGCTATGTGCATGTCACGTACGTAACTTTGGGGAAATATATGTTTCTTGCCGACTCTGATGGCGGCCGGGGTGTCGTCAAAAGCTACAACGCCCGCCGCCGCGCCGCTGTCCTCACTTTGACTTCTGGGCCGCCGACCGCACCGATCATCGTGGTGAAGTCCTTCGTCGCGCCGTCGATCGCTGGAATGCAGGTGAGCACGGGTGTTGTTGAGCAGATGAGGGCTGGCTGGCGTAGGTGGATAGCTAATGTTTTTAGCATAGCTCTGTGAGGTCCCGTAGCTAAGTTAGCTTCAATGGCGTCGTTAGCAACAGCATTGCTAGGCTTCGCCAGGTGGTACAGCATTAACCGTGTGGTTACAGGTCCAGAGTTTGGTAGTATTGTTGATCTTCTGTCTATCCTTCCAGTCAGGGGCTTATTTCGTCTGTTTCTATTTGCAGTTAAGCACGATGCTATCACGTTAGCTCCGTAGCTAAAGTGTTTCGCCGATGTATTGTCGTGGAGATAAAAGTCACTGTGAATGTCCATTTCGCGTTCTCGACTCTCATTTTCAAGAGGATATAGTATCCGAGGTGGTTTAAAATAAAAATCCGTGATCCACAATAGAAAAAGGAGAGAGTGTGGAATCCAATGATCCCTTGTACCTAAGTTACGGTCAGAGCGAAAAAAGATACGTCCTGCACTGCACTCTAATCCTTCACTCTCACGTTCCTCATCCACGAATCTCTCATCCTGGCTCAAATTAATGGGGTAATCGTCGCTTTCTCGGTCCGAATCGCTCTCGCTGCTGGTGTAAACAATGGGGAAATGTTCAACCTGTGACGTCACGCTACTTCCGGTACAGGCAAGGCTTTTTTATCAGCGACCAAAACTTTATCGTCGATGTTCTCTACTAAATCCTTTCAGCAAAAATATGGCAATATTGCGAAATGATCAAGTATGACACATAGAAAGGATCTGCTATCC
>NC_084746.1:40529409-40534409 GCF_033978785.1 Entelurus aequoreus | reverse complement strand
TGGCCCTAACTGCGACCCATCAGGAGCAAGGGTGACGTGTCTTGCTCAAGGACACAACGAACATGAGGAAGTTGGTAGAAGGTGGGGATCGAACCAGGAACCCTCAGGTTGCTGGCACGACCACTCTACCAACTGCGCCACGCCGTCCCCACTGGTTGGGTACTTTGTTTTTAGGCGATGTCTTGACTATAAGAGTCGAACGTAATTAGGTTTGTTTGTCCAGTTTTACTGTTAGTTTTACCCCGTCCCAATGGACATGACCCTAGTCCCCGGCCTTGCTACTCCCTCCCGCCCTGCTTTTGAACTTGACCACCATGACCGTGATGTTGTCGGGGCAACCGCGGTAGAAGGACTGAAGGACGATGCTCTTGGCACCGAAGTGAGGCTCGTCCAGGCGCTCGCGGACAAACCGCACCGCCTCTTCGTTACTGAAGGCGTCCCACAAGCCGTCCGACGCCAAGATCATAAACTCCGGCTGCAGTTTGTCCAGGTCGAAGGTCATCATGTCTGGATCGGGGATGACCACGTTGAGGTGCTTGAGCGGATAGTCCCCGAGAGAGCGGGACATTGCCAGGATTCCCTGGACTCTCCAGGATCCGTTAAAACTGATGAAGCCTCCTACATGGACGAGATGAAGAACAGGTCAAAGTGCAGTCATCACACTGACCATTACAATAGTTTTCATCTACCTGCTCTCTTGATCCTCTTGCGCTCTTTGAGCTGATACGGTTTGTGGTCGTGCGATAGCGCAATGGCGTTCCCGTCTTTGTCGCACAGCACGCCGCGTGAGTCGCCAACGTTGGCCACTGTCAGCTCTCTGTCGGACAGCAGGGCCACCAGACATGTGGTGCCTGTCAAAGGTCAAGCCATGACATCAATGTTTAATCAAAGTGTACGTCTTTGAAAGCACCATGTTGGATGTTTGGCCGCTTTTGTAATACCAATTTCTGCCTCAAGAGGCAACATTGCAAGAGAGACTCTTGGAACCTTTTGATTTCAGTTGGCAGGGCCAGTTCCCACAAATGGTTTTTGTCAATCTTTTAAGAGTTGAGTCTGGGAGTGAGTACTTTCAGTCAAAACAACAGTCAGCACAGTGGCTGCATTTTGTGCATAATATAATGCACAAAATAAAATAAAATAATAATAAAAATAATATAATATGATGCTTCTTTTAGCGTGCTGTCGTTCCTCGCCACATTGCGGCGTCACCACATTGTGGATTTTTTGTTTAATAAAAAAAAAAAGTACAATTCTAAACATTCTACAATATATATGCCTTAAAGGCCTACTGAAATGATTTTTTTTAATTCAAACGGGGATAGCAGATCCATTCTATGTGTCATACTTGATCATTTCGCGATATTGCCATATTTTTGCTGAAAGGATTTAGTATAGAAAAACAACGATAAAGTTCGCAACTTTTGGTTGCTGATAAAAAAAGCCTTGCCTGTACCGGAAGTAGCGTGACGTCACAGGAGGTAGGATTCCTCACAATTCCCCATTGTTTACAATGGAGCGAGAGAGATTCGGACCGAGAAAGCGACTATTACCCCATTAATTTGAGCGAGGATGAAATATTCGTGGATGAGGAACGTTAGAGTGAATAACTAGAGAGGCAGTGCAGGGTGTATCTTTTTTTCGCTCTGACCGTAACTTAGGTACAAGGTCTCATTGGATTCCACACACTCTCCTTTTTCTATTGTGGATCACGGATTTGTATTTTAATCCACCTCGGATACTATATCCTCTTGAAAATGAGAGTCGAGAACGCGAAATGGACATTCACAGTGACTTTTATCTCCACGACAATACATCGGCGCAGCACTTTAGCTACTGAGCTAACGTGATAGCATCTGGCTCCAATGCAGATAGAAACAAAATAAATAAATCCCTGACTGGAAGGATAGACAGAAGATCAACAATACTATTAAACCATGGACATGTAACTACACGGTTAATAATTCTCAGCCTGGCAGAGCTTAACAATGCTGTTGCTAACGACGCTGAAGCTAACTTAGCAACTTAGCAACCGGACCTCACAGAGCTATGATAAAAACATTAGCGCTCCACCTACGCCAGCCAGCCCTCATCTGCTCATCAACACCCGTGCTCACCTGCGTTCCAGCGATCGACGGCGCGACGAAGAACTTCACCCGATCACAGATGCGGTGGCGGCTAGCATCGGCTAGCGCGTCTGCTATCCAAGTAAGTACTCCTTGATGTGTTGCTACAGCCAGCCGCTAATACACCGATCCCACCTACAACTTTCTTCTTTGCAATCTCCATTGTTCATTAAACAAATTGCAAAAGATTCACCAACACAGATGTCCAGAATACTGTGGAATTGTTCAATGAAAACAGAGCTTTTTGTATGGTGACACATTGGGTACGAATACTTCCGTTGCCGTCGTGACGTCACGCGCATACGTCATATCCAAAGGAGTTTTTCAACCGGAAGTTTAGCGGGAAATTTAAAATTGCACTTTATAAGTTAACCCGGCCGTATTGGCATGTGTTGCAATGTTAAGATTTCATCATTGATATATAAACTATCAGACTGCGTGGTCGGTAGTAGTGGGTTTCAGTAGGCCTTTAATTAACATTTTCAAGCACAAAAATGGCTAAATAATCTAAATTAGAAACATTTAAGTCCCATCCTAAAACTGATTTATACACCTAGCCTTTAAATAGACCCATTTTAGACCAGTTGATCTGCCCTCTCTCTTTTTCAGCTCTGCCCCCCTCTCCTGGGTGGAGAGGTTTTTAGGTTTGCCATGGATCAGTTTCCAGTGAGGATGTCCAGTGTTCCAAGTCAGGAGGGGGGGGTCCCCACATCTGCGGTCCCTTCCAAGGTTTCAGTTTTTTCCCAACTACCCCAACTACACTGGCAGGTGTACCGCCACACGTCATGCTATCATTGGGAGAATTTTGAAACCGCAATACCACAGTACAATACCATTTAGGGTTTCCCCTAAACTGCCAAGATACCTGTGGGGGTGTGGTTATGGGCGTGGTCACATGATGTCATCAAGTAATTTGCATAATTTACCCTGATGACTTTGATGAGATGGCGACTTGTCCAGGGTGTACACCGCCTTCCGCCCGAATGCAGCTGAGATAGGCTCCAGCACCCCCGCGACCCCGAACGGGACAAGCGGTAGAAAAATGGATGGATGGATGGACTTTGAATAATTTTTTTTATTAAAAATGACTAGAAACAAATCTAGCATCTTCTTCTGGTGTTCTTATAGAAGGCAGTCGTTTTTAGAGACTCTACTACTGCAACAACACATCATCAGGAGGGTAAAAATAACCTGTCTCACCACGGTCTAAACCCAACTCACGTTCCTTATTAACTGCAGCGAGCCTGACGTCACGTCTGCTCAAGTTGGACTTTCTCTTCTTAAAAGCCGCCACTGTCCTCTTAACATTTCCACATTTTGTAGATGGCTGTCCCCGGGTATATCTGGTTACGTCCGCATCACAGACATGCTGACAACGCTCCAAACAATAGCGTGCCTTTTTTTTACATCCGGGTTTGGCGGCACTGTTTTCCGTAATCCACGTCTTTTTCCGGTGGTCAGGTTTTTGTTACATCACTTGTCAATAGTGCTCAAATAATAGGCTATAAATAAATCCATTAATACAGTAACGACCTGCTGGTGGCAATGTTTAATATTTGTGTGGTTTGGATTTATTGCTAGTTTTTCCCATGTTTGCAAACACACCGTCCGTGCCTGAAAGGTGATTGGCGGAGAATGAGGAAGTGTTCTTGTGTGTCTGGGGAAGCGCGGACTCACGGAGACAAAAGTGTGTACACGGGAGGTAAAACCTGTTGGAATTGTGCCATTTGTTATCATAAGATTGGCAATCAAAGTTAAAAATAGTGTCGGACCTTGTGTAATTTCTTCTGGGAGCTACAATATATTATATTACTTTAATTTGTTTAAGTAAAAAAAACGACTTATTTTCAAGGTGTGGCGGTAATAAAAATGCCGTGGCAGTCCGAGGAAACCCTGCAGTTACATCCCTATCATTAATGATTCCTACTACGGAACCAATTAACAGCGATAAACGAGAGACCGTACATCGAATAACATCGCTACCGTCTAATTTGCATAATTGGCCTCGCTGCATGTGCATGTCATTTTGATGCACGCTATGAAAGACCCCCAAAACTGGGCAAAAAGCAAAACATGTTTTAAACAAGCTTTTGTTTTTCTTCATTATTTTTTCTTATCACAATGAAGACAGAGCTGCCTGTGAGTGCTTTCAGAGGCCCACAGCAGAACGTGTGATGTGTCCTGTGAGACCACAAACATTGCTAGATTTGTCACCAGTCACTTTTTGAAATAGTCACTAAATATACCGACTATTCCGCCAAGTTGGCAACACATATCCCTCCTGATGACTTCTGAAGCCCTGCCAGACCAGAGACCATGTCCCCCCTGCGTCCTTAAGACCATGTCCCCTTGCGTCCTTAAGACCATGTGCCCCTTGCGTCCTTAAGACCATGTGCCACTTGCGTCCTTAAGACCATGTCCCCCCTGCGTCCTTAAGACCATGTGCCCCTTGCGTCCCTAAGACCATGTGCCCCTTGCGTCCTTAAGACCATGTGCCACTTGCGTCCCTAAGACCATGTCCCCCCTGCGTCCTTAAGACCATGTGCCCCTTGCGTCCTTAAGACCATGTGCCCCTTGCGTCCTTAAGACCATGTGCCCCATGCGTCCTTAAGACCATGTGCCACTTGCGTCCCTAAGACCATGTCCCCCCTGCGTCCTTAAGACCATGTGCCCCTTGCGTCCTTAAGACCATGTGCCACTTGCGTCCCTAAGACCATGTCCCCCCTGCGTCCTTAAGACCATGTGCCCCTTGCGTCCTTAAGACCATGTGCCCCTTGCGTCCCTAAGACCATGTCCCCCCTGCGTCCGTAAGACCATGTGCCCCTTGCGTCCTTAAGACCATGTGCCACTTGCGTCCCTAAGACCATGTCCCCCCTG